>NW_010427310.1:1738-31888 GCF_000710305.1 Buceros rhinoceros silvestris | reverse complement strand
CCCGTCCAAGCCATAGGCAGCCAGTTTCTGCGTAATAAATCCATCATGATTGCCTAAAAGTAGTTTACTGCAGCAAGTAGAATTTTTTTCTGTGCTTATTGGGGCTAAATAATCCAAAGGTATCAGTGTGATAAACAGATCATGTAGTAGAAAGAGAGGTGCTGACCTGACCAAAGCTGTTACCTTGCTTAAAGGGGTGCTAACATTTGTTCAGTGTCTTGTGAGGAACTCAGTTAGTAAAGCTTCTGAACTCTTAACTGCAGCAAAGGCAAATTGTATTTGTGAAGTATGTTTGTGTAGGAGTTTTCAAAACATTAAAAAATCCTGCCACTAAGGTTTAAAAAATGCATTTTACTGCTTAATGTAAGGACATCTGCTAATGCTAAATTCCTTGGTTATAGAAACTAGTGACGTTCTGCAGACAGCCCTCCTTCCGTGCTCCTCCTGAAGCATTTGGGTCAGCCCCAACTGGAGTTGTAGCCTAGTTGAACATGACCTGCACTGCTACCTGTCCTCAGTTGCAGTGCCTGCATATGGTGTCTATGTATACATAAAGATTTGCTACTGACATGCAGTGAAAATAAAGTAGGAAAATGTCTGTATATTCATGGTAACGATACTTCTAAATCCATTTACCTCCTAGCTTAGAGAAGATCTTAGTGTTCAGCACAAACCAAAGGTGGGTCTGCATAAGTAAGACTTATTTCTGAGTAAGTGACCGTAATAGTAACTTACTTCAAGGGGATTGGAGCAGCTGTATTCAGGGATTTCAGAACAGCCGTGAGCTTTCAGCAAAGAAGTTTAATTTGTCACTATGTCAGAAACATATAAACAAATTCTCTGAACTCCGGATATGTTACTTATTCACCAGAAACGTCCTCTTTGAGATGGTGCCAAGGGGAGGCAGATGAAGTAGAGCAGCAAACAGGCAGCGATTGATTCCATGTTGTTACAGTTGCCTGGAAACCATCTGAAACTCAACAGAGAACCTAAAAAACTCAGGGGAGTACACAGCGATGTCAGCTTGGTTCTTACTTAGTATGTAATCAGGAAAAACTCATGAGGTGGGTGTTCATAAGGGTGTCAAGTAAGGTACCGTGAGAAGTTGGAATGTCAGCGCTCTCCTCTTCTGTATGCCATGGTCCTCAGAATTCACCTGGTACTAAATTTTTTTTTAAGGCAGGCCAAAAATTTGCCGCAAGTGAGATTGCCTATATTTTAACAGTAATCCTCAAAAACAGTCAAGTATATCCGATCAGACCTTGGGGATTTTATTTTGGGGTAGAAACAGCTTATCTGTGGGACTTGGAACCTTTTTCAATTTTGATATCACTTCTGGGCAGTTCTTCACAATTTGTGTAAGAGACTGATAAAAACGACCTCACGACTGTGGAATTCTCATCCTGATGAGATGCAGCCTGGCTCAAACTGCAGTGACTTTGAAATACTTGCTCAAGCCCTGTTAAACTAAGTGTGTAAGACTTCAGCGTAGAAAAGTGGTTAAAGGTCTTCCAAACTTGGAACTAACTTCAGCCTTATCCATGCTATAGAGTAGCTAGGGCCACAGGAATGAAATGCATGCTTGCAGGGCAGGTCTCTGGCTCATGGGTTTAAATGGAGGTGGACGTGGGTTTTGCCTTCCATGTTCTGGAGCATACACAGCTGTTTTCAAGATAGCAGCTTCATATTTTGGAGCAATTATTGTTTTAAAGTTGCTTTTGTAAGCTGAAATGCCAAGCAAGCTGTCTTAGAGGTAAACAAAGTAATATGCTTTCCAGTCAAACTACATGGGGGAAAGCCCAGGAATTTAACTACTGTCAGGGACAGCCTCTCAACTGACATTAACAGCACGATTATCTGTTGTTCAGAAGGTATGTTGCTGAATTCTCTTTGTGTCCTGGAAAGATTGTCTAGCATCCAGATAATGACAGAAGTTCACTGGGAATCTACACTGGATAAAGACAGGACGATTCACAAAATCATTAAAATAGTTGACTTCCCTGTAGTCTGTCTGGTAACATTGTTCTTCCTGTGATCAGATTTCAGTGAGTAGGAAAAACCTGTTTTCTCTAACATACACAGAAATAAATCTAATAAAGGAGGACACTGTGAGTCTGTTCTTGGAGACTGTTAAGGATTTATGCAGTGTCACTGCACATTAGGAGATTCTTTGGCTCTTACACTTTTTTTCATCCTAAAGGATGTTAAATATCCTTAAAAAGAATTTGATGCAAAGTCGTTAGATTATTCTAATTATTAGTTTATTCTAATTCCATAATCTGTTGCTTACATGTTGAGAAGATGGACATTCTTGGTAAGTTTGAGGACTGTAAGTTTAGAGAGATAAAGTTGGGAATTATCTCCTGCCCTGGAATTATCCTATTGCACCTTTAATAAAAATGAGCTCTCTATGGTGTTCTGAATGGGGAAGTAACTGGCTTCTCTCAAGCAGCTGCAGGCTTATAAGCAGCTGTGGTGTGTAGCTGTACTAGGAAAAGGGCTGGCTTGTCACCTGCCCTGGCAGGTGATCCAGAGAGGAACAGGATACCTGGGATCATGCGTAGATCCAGCCCTTTAGTATATCTCCTGCTTGTCATCTTGCATTTGTCAAACATTCCTGGAGCTATGCTGTGCCTTTGTTTATCACAGTGATAGATCTCTTACGACCTTCAGCTGTAGAAGTGCATTTGTGTTAGGATTATGCTGTCAAGAACATTGTCTACTCCTCCCTTTTGCTTTTTCTTTTGTAACACTGTGTCCCTTTCCAGAAATATATGGGACATGTTTTGCATGTGGGGACAGACCTGAGCTTCAGATGTAGAAATAATACACATATTTTTGAAACCTGGGTGAAAGGACTAAGAGGTGGACTATTGGGGACCATGAAATTTGCATTTCTGGGCTAAGGCTGTCTCCTGGCTTAGTCTTCCTCAACACACATTGTCCTCCTCCCAGACACACTGTCAGGTCACAATTTGAGACTTGTAGCCATTTGTCAGTAATTTCTAGGTGCGCAGAAATTGCCGACTTTTTCGTTGCCTTTGTGCAACAGTTCCAGTTGTGGTCTGGATGAAAACATGTCAGACAGTGCTTTTGTTGGAGACCCGATGTGTGACGCAAGGATCTGATTGTCTTTGAAATGACAGAAAAAATATGGTAACATTATTCCATTTTATTCCTAAAAAAATTTTATGACAAAGTATGTCATTTCAGAATAAAACCTTATGGAATTTCTCCTCTCTTGGAGTTCTGGGTTTACGTCTGCTTTTGTTTCTGATCACAGCAGCAAATAAGTGTTTTTTCTCGATACTGACATATTCTGCTGGTTGCACATATTAGTTTTCCTCTATTGTATCCCACAGATACGTCACTACGGAAATCTGGAAAGCAGAAATACGTAACAACTTGTGGGTATCTTTGATGTCATAGCACACATAGGTTAAGAAAGTGTGAGCAACTTCTAATCTAGCATTTCCTAAGTCTGGGTGCTTTACTTTGCAATCCGATGTTCTTTTCTTGAGGAATTTTCTCATGAAGCTTCTTAACTTTTTTATTTTCTAAATGGAAAGATAAATTTTATTTTGTACAACTGTCAACAAATGATATTGTTGGGTTTTGGCAGTAGAACTTACGAGCTCTTCAGTGTGTTAATGTTCCCTAAATTGAATTGTTATAGTCCAACTAAACCAGAACTGCGTCTACAGTGTTGGTCATGTCCTTAATTTCTTTTCTCTGTATTGATGAGTATTCTACCTAAGAATATCATCTTGCTTTTTCTGGGTTATCTCCACACATACACGTCTATAACCTTTGTGCATGTAATTATAGTACTAAGTCAGATGAAGCGCTGTTTACTTTTTAATTCTGTTTTTTCTATTAATCAAAACCTTCTTAAGAAAGACCATACAGTGCAAACAAAGTCTTCAGTAGATTCTGTAGTCTAAAACACATAATCTCTCTGGTTGAGTTCTTCTGTGTCAGTGTTCTCCACCCCACAGATGTTCTTCTTAATGTCTTTAAGAAGTTTCCAAACTGCAGTGTGTGGCGAGTTGCCTGTGGTCTTGGCCTGACTTTGTTTCCAGATACTTCTTGAGGCTTCCAGACCTTTCATAGCAAAGAAGGACCTAGAAATCCTATTCCCATGCTTATATTTGAAGATTGTTGGAATACACTAGATATTTCCTTTTACTATTTTTCCTGTAAGCAGTTGCCACAAATAGATGATGCAATTTTGAGTAGGCAGAGAGATGATCCACATGATTGTGAAAGAAGAGGGGAGATTTTTGTGAGAATGTGAAGATGTAATCCACATGGTGGAAATTTTTGGCAACTACCAGTTTGAACATAAAAGACTGCAGCTTGTGGCTTGGTCTACCCTCTTGTCTTTGCCAACTTTTATTGTTACAGAGCCAGCTGAGTTCATATTTGTTGGAGCTTTATCAGTAAACAGCATGCCTGTGCCCATGGTCAGAAGATAAATAAAACTCCTTTTTCCAGGGCTTTCTCTGCATATCCTATTGATTTGGGTTGGCTGTAACTTGAATGTAACTTGAGTGCATAGAGAGCTATACTCACTGCTTCCCTCCCCATGCACACGCACCTAGCACCTAGAAAGCACGCTCAAGAAAGTTTGATCCTGTGTGGATTTAGCTGAAGCAAGTGTCAGTCTTTTGGGGTGCTGAAGCAAAGTCCAGCAGACACTAAGAATCTGCTTCTCATTCATTTCAGGTCATTTCTCAGTCATTTCAGGTTCTGTTCTTGCACAGTGAGTCATGGCTTATGTTTAGTATATGGGACAGGGAAATACAGTGGTTGAGGAGTGGCATAAATAAGATTTTTGGTCATAAATCTGAGCATTTACGTGTTCTGAATCACCTTCTGGTGTGTTCACTATTGGAGACTCCATAAAGGGCATCTAGAAGGATTGCTCTTTGCATCTAACTAGACAGCTAAGACAAGGTAGTGTGAATGTTTTCACCACGTAAGCTAACTTAGTTCCCTTAAACAGATCTGTCTTCATGGATTATTTTTTCCCCCATTATATTCCACAGTACAATAAATAGGCCACCAGTGCTGCACAGTCAGAAATCAGCATGATGACAGCGCGATGCAGTAGATAAAGTACACCCTAATCAAGGATGCATCCCCCAAAAAAGATGGCAAAGAAGGGTGCCAGATAAACATTTGCAGTGCAATAACAAGTTTCAGATAGTAAATACATGCTTGATAGCTTGACAATGAAGTTCAAAAAGCTGATTTGGAACTACTGGACTGATTTTGGCAGTGATTCTCTTGTTTTTTCAGAGTACTACCATACGCTTTTGTTAGTTTTGCTAATTACGTCTAATCAAGTATTTTTGGTTTGGTATGGCATAGTAAAGCTTGTCTAGCTTTTAAACAACAGTCATTAAGAGTCATGTAACTGTTTACTTTCAGCTGTGTTACATGGGCATGAGAAAGTAAATCATCATGATTCCTGTAGGAACATTCTATTTAAAATGTTGAGGGTTGAATTGTTCTTTGGTATAAATGGATACTGAAGACAATACAGCAATAGAAAATGCTGTGAAGTCAAAGCATGGCGTGTCAGAGTCATCTGTGGGTGTAACACCTCATCCATCAGCAGAGTTTCCTGAAGGAAGTATTTGGCTTCCCATGTCCTTTGTTTCAGGATTCTGTTACACAAGCTTCCTGGTCACTATAGATCTGGAACAGTGCACTGCAATTATGCTGAGCAGGCATTGGAGCTTTTAAAAATGGTACAGTTGTATTTCAGCCTGTGACTGTTCTTATGCATACCACTGTTTTCCAGATGTCCAGTAACCACTGCTCATAGCTTCAATGTAACAAGGCCATGCAGCAGCCTGATTGAAGTAGTGGTGTACTCCATAAGTTTGTACAGGTGATGTGTCTTGTCAAGTCACCAGCAAACGAAATGCTTAGGAGAAAAAGCATAAGGCCAAATTCTGTCTGTTTATTCAAGCTAGTTTTCCCACTGTGACTGAGGGGGTAGGGTTTGGATCTGGGCTTACTGGCTAGTAGGCTTCGATTTGGCCTCTTGAACAAATTGTTTTCGTTGTTTGCACGGGCCAGGTGAAGAGAGGATGAGTGTTGCTTCGTGCAGATATCTTTTGTATACTTGTGAGTACGTCGTGTGTGTAACATGCATTTGTGTGAACATGCATTGGTAGAGAGGTACCTTGTCTCAAGGAGTATGATAAACCTATATGGTACTGTTGTCCTTTTTTCTCCCTCAGATCAATGCAATCCGATCAATTGTTCCGAACAAAAGCAATAATGAGATCGTTCTGGTGTTGCAGCAGTTTGATAATAATGTAGACAAGGCTGTTCAAGCTTTCATGGATGGTGAGTAGTACATTGTACCTTTTTCACTAAAGCATGAGTGATTCAGTTGCATGTTGAGGTGTTCATTGTCTCTAGAGGCTCAAAATATATTCTGTTGTTCTGCCAAAATTCAGATGATTGTGACACTTAAAGTTCATGTTTTTTATAATTGATCCTCCTGTCTGCTTCTTCACAGTATGAGTTTGACATGACTGTTTATCTGTCCTGCTCGACTCTGTCATTCTTGTTGCAGACCTTCTTTATTCTACAGGAAAGTTAATGCTCTTTAAATAGATCAGAATATGATTCGCTATTGAAGATATGGTAACTAATAAGAATTTGAGATAGTTCTGTAGCAGATAGCCAGGTCCCTAAACCCCTGAGCTTGATGCATACGTTGACATTCAAACCTCAATCTGAATTTTGCAAATAGCCTTGACATTTATACTGGCTGAACCAAGACTCCACTGAAAGTTCGAGCCATTTGAAATTTGGATCTCAGTTTGTATTTTGCATCATGAGACCATCTCTAATCAAAGGTCACTTGTATTTAAGAAGCATTTTTCTGATAAATATGTAATGGCAAGTATTTTGAACTTTCACTGAAATCTGTAAGAAATCCTCTTAAATTCAACCAGAATACCTCTAACCTGCGATTAAAAGGATTATTGTGGCAGACACTGCCATAGTAGATCAGACGATGATTCAGACTGCATGTTTACCCTGAGCATCTATTTTAAGCTTTAGGGTTCAGGAGAACAGAATAATTCTGTTAAGTAGATGCAGAAGAGTTTTCTCTAACATGGCAGCTCGCACTGGTCTGACCAAGGCTGCTCTCACTTTTTTCTGTTAATTTATCTATCCAGTTCATTAGGGCTCGCAGACAGTTTCAAGTATATGAAATTGTAACAATACTTCAGTATAAGTTTTAACCTTTTTTTTCCGGCCAGGCCTAAGTTTCCTCTTTTTGTGTGATGCGGAATTCCTGCAGGAGTCCATGAAATTAGTCATTGAATGCCGTTTAAGTCTTAATTTTTATGTACTTACGTCTTCTGAATGCAACAGATAACACATAGGAAGTGTATGATAAAAATGCCAAAAGACTTTAAAACTTTCAGAAGCTCTAGAGTCAGGGTGGGCTATGTACCTTACCCACTGTTTATATGAGGGTGCTGAGTGCTTCCCTTTTCAGGCAGGAGGTTTGACTGTTAATTTTTCTGGGACTTACGCTAGTGCTTTATGTTAGGCACCCACTTGATTACTTTGTGGGGATGAAGACCATGAAAAGCAGTAGTGCCAAGTAGCCACCTACCATACTTAGTGCAATCACATCAAACCGGTATCTAGAAAGGAGAAGGACGGCAGCACCTGTTTTGTTCCCCCCACCTAAGAGAATTCACCACAACAAATGGAGATGCTGCCCACCCAGGAGGCTAGAAACTGTTCTTGAACACTTGAACTGTTCTTTTTCGTAGCTGAACTTCTCTTGAAATGTTTTATATTTCCTTTCTTTAGGCAGTGCAACTCAGGTTCTAAAGGAATGGAATATGACAGGGAAGAAGAAGGTAAGAACTTGCTCTGGACAATCAAAGAGTTCAGACCATTTATCAGCAGTCTGCAGCTGATGTAGTACTTCTGTTTTGGCTGGTCCCTTGTCTGCCTTTGCTCGCTTAGGTGACTTCATTCACACCTGTAGTCACAATACTTGAAAGCAAATGTAGTTGTTATCTGTAATCCTGTTCATCTGCTGCTGTCTCTCTAGCCTGGTGTTCTGAGAGAATTTCTGGGACAGCATGTGTGTGTACATGCGTGTGGCAGGCAGACCCTGGACAAGCACAGAACGAGTCCCAAAACAGCCCATGTGCAGAAACACTTTTAACAAGCAATTGTATCCTGGGTAGTTGCAGCTGCTTACAGTGCTAAAGCTTTTGCTGCCCAGTGTAAAAATAACTTCTGCACAGGATTCATCTGTTTAGGAGTCATGCATTAGTGAATCTATCAAGTCAGATACTTCAGGGATATATCTGGGATGTGATCTTCGTCCTTATATATATATCTCTCCAAGCCGGAGCTGTACCAAGAGACTGCCCTATGAGTCACTGTCATGGAGGCTCCTTTTTATGGTTGGGAGAGCTACAGAAGCAGCAGCCAACTTCTGTCCCTGCGGTCACTTTCTACCTGACCAGAGTGATGCCTTAAGGTTTTGTCCGTGTTACTGTGTGGATGTCCCCGGGATGGTGAGGAACTGCTTGTCCCAAGTGACTGCAAACATTTTGAGCAGCATCTTAGCAGAAGCTCTGTTACCATTTTGCAGTGCAAGTTTTTAGTGGGGAAGGAAGGGGGAAACCAGCCTGCAGCTTCAAGTTTTGTTTGAAATGGTTTACATGTGCAGCTGAACAGATGTGGTGTGTTGTATAGCACAGCATGGCCTGTAAATTGCATTACACTGATGTTACTTGTATGGCATTTTAAGAGCACAGACAATTGACCAATTATATTTTGAGTTCATATGAGTTGCAGTGAGTGATGTCTGTTTCTTGATATATTTCTCCATTTAGAACAATAGGAAAAAAAGAAACAAATCTAAACAGCACCAAGGCAGTAAAGATCCTAAACCCAAGAATGGTGGACCTGAGAAGACATCTCAAGAGCACCAGGGAATATATGACTGCCGTCTTAATGGATGTTCTAAGGACACCCCTTGCAGTGGTTTTGCCAAGCAGAAACTGGAAGCTGCTTCTCCTAAGAGCAAAGGGTCAGGATTTGTAGAGTCAGCTCTGGTCTGTCCAGAAATCACAGGTCAGTTCGTCTGGAACGAGACAACTTTTTAATGGGCAGTAGCCAAGCATCCATTTACGTAAAGATCATGTTATTTTTATTGCCATGAGGTAGAATATAATAAAAAGAAGCTGGAGAGAGGTGTTTGTACAAAATTATGCACCTAGCTATTAAGGTCATGCAAGTAGATCTATGTTGGGGCATTATTCGTCGTATGATATGTTTCCTTGCAAAATGTCTGACAAGCCCCTTTTCTCCTGACTCCACACCGCAGCAGCTGAATAAAGTGGTGCATAAAGAGCATCTTCAGAACAAACTATCATTCATTCATAAAAACGAGTATGAAGATTGGAGAAATGAGTTAGCACAACAAATAATTTTCTGTGTGTATTTTCTTAATAAAATTCACAGTGGCAATAATAGCTGGCCTGGCCTTGTCTATCAGTTGTTGTAGTTGGTTTTTGGCTGCTTGTCGCTCTGTCATGATGATGATATCCTGAATACCTTTGGAGTCTTGGAATGAGTAAAACAAGTTGTCTCGTGGCAGCCAAGCAGGCTCAGGCATTGTTATCATATCCCTCTGAAGCAGTTGAGCCCAGGAGCCTAATCTTTGACCGTGGTTCGTTTGCTGCTTGGTCCCTCTTAGCAGCTGCTTTTGATAGATATCTGTAGTCAGGCAAGGTGAGTATTTCAGGTAGGAGCATTTAACCAGTGCTTTTAAAATGCTGTTTAAACAATGAACATTTTGTGTGTGTGAGCTAGATAGGTAAGTAGATATTGACATGGAAGTCTCATGCTTTCCATAGCAGACTTACACTCTAATTCTGTTCCCTAATGTTTGGGCAAAGATTACCATTGGTAGTATGCTTTCTCTGTTATGAGATGTTTTTTTGTATCAGTGTGGAAGAGTTCATTTTTTTTACTGTTTTTTTCTTTTTAGACTGCTGGAACATAGATGTGTTTTGATTAATGTTTAATAACCAAAACCAGTTTGTTTCTATTCTGTCGTTGCTTTCTGTAGAAGTTCTGTAGAACACATGCCAATGAAAAAAACATAAAGTCACTCAGACTCCATGATAGGGCTTCATATCTTTCTTAATCTTATAACTCCCTGTTTTCTATCTTAATGTGTTATTGCAGACAAAGATCAAGAACACCAGAAAGTATCTGTGGAATTGAACCCAAAGACTACGAACGGAGTAGAACGGCCTGAGTCTCTTCAGTCATCAGTTCAACTCCAGTGTAACCAAGGCAGACCAAAGTCAAAATCTTCCTCAGTTAAATCATCCAGTGTTACAATCCAGCCTGAAACAAAGACAGATGATGCAGTCAAAAAAAGAGGTAAGTGGGATCCCTGTTTGCTGTGTGCTGAGGTGATCAGCCAGCTGAGGCCTCTAGAGAAAAGAAAGCAGATATCTGAAGAGATGTATTGGAAAGTGAGAGCAGAATCATGTGCAGCATAACAAAAATGAGTAGAACAATTGATGGTCTATTTAATGCTATATTAAATGAGATTTAAAATAAATATTTAGAATATAAATTATTTGAATTGACAGTGCTGTTTTAACATTGATTTGATTTGCAGAATGGATTTGGGCAAAAACATTTAAAAACTGAAGAGCACCACAGAAGGGCTATAGAAAAAATTGTATTTATGGATTTCATTAGGATAAAGCCACTTCATCCTAGTTTGGACAAATAACTTGTTGAATTATTCCTGCGTCCTCATTCAGAAAAGCCAAAGCTGGCTTTCTGACTTCTGTGCAATTTTTGTTTTCTATTTTAGGGCCAAACATTGAAAAGTCAGTAAAAGACTTGCAACGTTGCACTGTTTCTCTAACCAGATACCGTATGATGATCAAAGAAGAGGTGGATAACTCAGTGAAGAAGATCAAAGCCGCTTTTGCAGAGTTACACAGCTGGTAGGTAACTCTGCACCACCTGAGAAGAGAGGAGTGAATTAGGCCACTGGCATTGGTGGGGAGGGGGCGCTTACATCCTGTTTCTTTGCAGCATGTGGTTTAATAAAAAAAGATGTGGTGCCTTTAACTCCTCCCCAGCAAGGAGATGATAGATGCATAAGTGTACGTTTACATATGTACATAAAGATAGAGTAACAAGACTACAGATCCTTGAGAAAAAAAATCTGTTTTGTGTTTTTCCTAATTGATCCGTCTTGACCTAATTCTTTTGTATCAAGTTCAGTGGCAGCATATCTGAGCAAACAAAAGCTTTTCCAACAATCCTATGTTTGGAGTTTTCTGAAGTCTCTTTTACCTCCTTTAAATCTCTTCTTTCTCTAATTTGTCTTTGATCTTATCTCTGGCAGCCAGTCCTTTACTGTCTCTTCATTTCCTGTCATCTTTGCTTCTTGTCCCATCGTACTTTTTGTTTTTCTTTCCCTCATAGTTTCTTCTAACTTTCCCATCCATCACTTCATTTCCGGTTCTCACCTCTAGTTCATTCAAAGTGGTTTAAACAGTAAAACACATGACTTAATACCTTTGCTTAAATTAAAAACAGTTTGGGGATATTTCTTATGATCTTGTGGCTTAAACTGTGACAGAGACGGGAAGAGCTGTTTTTACTGCCTCATTTTCAGGAACTTGCAGCTAGCTGCTGTAGATTCACTGGATTTCAGTAGAAATCACCAGAAGCAGTGATGCGTACTGCTTCAGACCTCATACAGTCAACACATCATATTCCTGGGCTGAATGGTTTAATTTGTGTTATTTCATTTGTGTTACTTACATAGCAGTTTCCCTGCTTCAAAGTTGAACAAAGCATCACTGGTGGTAGTGGGAGGACAAGGAAATTGAGTACTCAGGCTTTCACATATTTATCACCTTCACAGCATGGGGATTTTGCTGTGGCACGGTCAACTTGTCTGTCAAGGGCAAATCAAGCAATTCAGCTAAACTGTTGCTCCTAGAATGCTGTGGAGTAACCAAAAGGAAGGGCATGAGACTGTATCTGGTCTCCTTTGTCATAGTGATTCCAAAGCTTTTTGCAAGTTGGTCTTGAGATGTACAACAGATAAACACACAACAGCAACTGATGAGGTGCTGTCTGTGATCAGAACTGCAGGGAACACTTGAGGGGACTCAATACCATAACCTAGATGCGAGTGTAACTGGTCCCTGTTACACGCAGCTGTTGACACTTCAGGGTTTTAGTGAAGCTAAGTCAGAAACTTTAATCTTGCAGTCGCATGCTGAAACACACTCTCTGTGGTCTCTCTTGGGTTTGTTTTTCTTTTTCTTCTGTGGGCAATGGGATGAAAGACCTTTCCATGTCCTCCTTTTTGCATTTACTGTCAAGGTGAGAATCAAACCTGCATTTCAAGAGTCAGTAAATTTTTTTACTTTTTAATAGTTGCCTTTTTTCTTTAATCTTTTCTTGATTTTACCAATCACAGAAAGGACGAGGTATTGCAAAAGTAACATCATATATCTTACTCCTACATCCATATAGCATAGAAAACCATTATTATAGTGATAAATGAATAGAACATGTGGTCTAAGATGTCCTGAAAGCTTTTGCAGAAAGATTCACGGGAACTTTCCATTTTAGCAGCAGAAACTGTTGAGTGGTCGTTGCTAATGGAAGTCCTTGTCTCTGGCTCAGTATTTCACAGTTTAACCTAACTGATGAAGGGAAGTTACTCCTGAACACACGCAGTCAGTGAGGTGCTGCTGTTTAAAACTTGGTTATCTGGAAAAACAGTGCACAGCACCCTCCCACAATCTGAGAAAGCAGTGATGTGGAGCAGGTGTGCTGTGACACCTGTAAACACTTGGAAAAGGAAAGGCAATGCTTGTTTCCAGTTTTAAGTTGTTAATGGGGACAAAAAACAATGCCAGAAAGATGTTTGTTGAAAAACACTCCAGTTTTGGTGTATGGTTTTCAGGAATACCTTTGTGTGAATGAAAACATAAGGTGCTCCACTTATGCTTGGATGTAAAACATGTCAGAGCATAGCCATGTCTCTCAGTAGTGTAGAGCAAGTGAAAGAGAGTATAAGGTAGTACTGAAGTAGCAGGGGAAGGTCAGAAGAGCCAGATGAACTCCCGTTTCACCAGAGAGTGCTCGAGATGTGCGTTGCCAAGGTTAAAACCTGTATGCTCTAATTGTGTTCTCACTTTCCCACCAAGAGACTGAATAACAATCTCGGGGATAAAAAGAGAGCCCCAGGAAATCTGAGTGAAGTGTGTAGAGCACAAAAGGGCCACAGTTCCCCATTACACCTCTTGCCAGAAAACCATTTTCACATATTGAGCATCCACACAGTCATATGGAGAACTAAAAGGAAACATCTGCTCCTGGCCCATACAGTCTTCTCCCAACCACGAATGGAAAACCATCTGTAGAAAACAGTGAGGGCCAAGTTTAATTACCCTGCATGCAGAATAGGACCAAAGACAGTCAAGCTTCCTCTACTTTGCATCTCCAACACATTGGAATGTCCAATGCTTTATAAAGACCATGAAAACCAACCAAGTTGAAGATTTTCTGACTGAACAAAAAGCACTTGAAAGCTCCACCATAGACTGGTTAAAAAAAAATGACATAATGCTGGAAAACTGTAGTTTGGCAATACCAACAATTTTAAAAAATACATCAAAATACATTCAGGAAACCACTAGAAAACATGTACTGTATGTTTGGGGAAGGTACAGCAGGTTTTCTCTTTTTTTCTGAGTAAAATGAAAGCAGAGGACTGGTTGAATGGGAAAATTTCATTTCAGAGAATGTAGTTTTGTTTGTGTACAAGCTGGGTGCTGGGTCATGAACAATGCTGCCAGTGCTCCCAGTTGCAGAGCAGTGAGTGAACCCAGTTCTGGCGGGCAAACTGTAAAGATGATGGTTTTCAGTTGCCTGTAGCCCAGAATCAGTGGCACCGGATGAAGAGCTGCCTGTCTGTGTTAGCAGTGTGGAGGTTTAGAGTATGGGCAGATGACTGCAAAGGCCAGGACTGCTGTTGCTTTACGCTGAGCAGACTTCCCGTGCTGTTTCTCTCAGCATTTCCAGGCAGTCCTCGTGAGCTGTGCGTCTGCCAGCTCACCTCTGCTAGTCCTTGTGCCTCTAAAGTATAGACTTCCACATCCTCATGCAGTTTCTTTCAATGCTTGTTTGCCCATCAGTCACACACCTAGTCTGTAACCTTGGCAGTGCAGAGAATGCAAAAAGTCTCCCAAGCATTTTGGGTCCTCGGGCCCAGATGGGTTTTCAGATATCTCCAAAGCCCAATGCTTTCACTGAGGCCCTGGGCCCTGCCCCTCCTGTCTGGAGGACCTGGTCCCGCAGCTCTGGCCTCAGGCTGGCTGCTTACCTGCAGAGCTGTAGCACCAGGAGAGGGGCTTGTGCTTTCTCTCTTTGTGTGACCTCCAGCAGTTCTCCCAAAGGGAGAGAGTTGAGAGCAGTTTGGGATTACTCACTGATGGAGAGAGCAGACAGAGCTCATGAAATTGAGTGGGTTGGGTTTCAGTGAGATACATACTGTCCCTTCTTGCCCCATTGTCTTCTACAGACACTTGCTTCATCCCTGTATGTTTCACTAAGCTGGTGAAGACAGATCGAAGAGGTGAAATCCAGAGATGGATTACACTGTCTGTTAGCCTGTTGTTCATAGTTTCTGGCCTTGCATCTCCTCGCTTTCCTCCCAGTCGTTTATAGGTGTGTTTGTCATCCTCAAACACAAGCACATGGGGCCATGCAGGTAGACTGTTGCTTTAGTGCGTGTCATTAAGGATGAAAAGTGTATATATCCTTTCTGATCTGATTGTTGTCAGACTAGGGAGCAAGCTAACTTACTAAACACATAGGGAATAATCATCTCAAACTCCAGGTTTTAGGCAAAAGAGCTAAACAAATTTATGTAAGAATGCGCAGGATGCTGCCAAGCCATGGTACAGCTCATACAGTTGTCAAAACTGGCAAATCCTGAGGTGATGCCTTCATTTCTAGATCAATAAACTTTAGAAGTCCTCTTTCAGGAAAAGATTTTCCATGTCAGTTTTCAACTTAAACAAGTTTTTATGATCAGGCAGTAAATTTCTAATTGTTCGCAGAGAGATCTTAAAAGAAAAATGCAAATAGACCTTTAATTGTGATGGCTTTAGTAGACCCCACTGTGCTGGCTGGATGTGAAAGAGAGCAGTATTAGTGAAGGTAGCTAAAGAATAACATAAAATAATCTGGAATAACTAAAAGCCTTTGGGCATTTTCACTTGTACCAGCTGGGACACTGCAGAAGGAAGGATTTCAGTGAAACTAGTTTATTCTGTCTTTTGTTGATCTGCTTATTGTCAGACTGTATCTGTGGTCCGAATGAAGATTCATGTAATTGATTTGCTGCTTAAACATGGTGCACGTGCATAATACACTCATCAAACAACAGCCTTCAAGCGCCATGAACATTTAAATACTATTGAACTAATATTGGAAGAATATACTTTTAGAATATAATAAGTATGTAATGTAATCACAGCTTTTCCTACAGGTTTGGTAATATAAAGAAGGCTTGAAGTATCATTTCTCCAATTACAAAATCTTGTGGCTGTTCCATAATCCTCTAAACCTTGTCATCACTCGTTACAGGTGGTTGAACTTTATGTTTATATTCTCATCACATCACGCTGTAAGTTTGACAGAGACAGCTCTGGTTTTTGGATTGGGGTGGGGGATTCTTTTTTGAAGTACACAGTTGGCTTAGAGGTCCTTGTCAGTTGTCTTTTCCCTCCACCTGGAGGTCAAATACCTTTATGCTAGAAAGGAAACATGTACAGGAAATGAGGCGTAATACTTAAAGACCAACCCTGCTCCTACCAGGATTGTCCCATGAATTTTCCTGTACAACTTTAAGGAGCTAGTGGGGTCTGTTCCAAAGCCCTCTGACAGCACAGTTGCTGGAGAATGGGATGTTGTGTTTTTTGAAGCCTAAGCTGTCAAACTCCAGCACTCTCCCACAACTACTCCCTTCCTCATGAAAAAAAGGACTCCAGTTGTACCTGGAGTGGCTCAGCTGCTGAGCTAGACCCCAGAGATTGCTTATGAAAAAAAGAGCTCTTTCCGTCTTCCAGATGAAGAGCCCTGCTGCAGTGGCTCAGAACGCTACAGCTGACAGTGTCTTCCTCAGCCTCCAGAACAACATTTATTCCCACGCTATGCACAAAGCTGCTTCAGGGAAGAGTAAAGCTTATTAAACACCTCAAGGAGAAAATGGGTATTCTGGGGGCTTTAACCGGGCTTTGAAAGGACTAATTTGAATTCCACTCTTAACAGTAACCTCCGTGCTGTGCAGCTGTGGCTTAACTTTGTGAGTTGTGTCAGCATGTTTGCCTCCATGTCCGCTTGGGCTTTTTATCTCCCCATCTCTTTAGGCACAGTAAGTTTATCGTAATGCCTAGGAGAGGAAGAAGGAAAGAGAAGATTCTGGTCATCTGGAACCTTTGTGATTTTCATCAGCAAAGCTATAAATCAGCCAGCCTGGCAATCTGAAGCAGCTTTTCTGAAGAGGCATTTTAGTGGGATTTTGAGGTATTGCAGCTGACTGAAAATATCTCTTCTTTTTTTACTGTGCAAGCACTGAATTTCATGCAGTAAACTAGAGGAAGATTAATTTGTTTCCATTAATGTCAGAACAAATTCAGAATTTGTTCTGAGTATGGGACTGTGAAATGAGGCAGCTGTCAGCATAATTTACCCTGTCATTGCTGTGCCAGCAACTTACTGCAGTTTGGTGTTTGCAGCTCTTGCCATCATATACTAGTGTGAATTCTGCCAGCCTGCAGAAGTACAAGGCACAAGCCCTGTCTATTTGACCGGGAGTAGGACACTTACGCTCTTGCATTCAGGATCAGCAAAATAACTCCTAGAGAGCTGCTCTCTCTCCTGCTGCATGTGCATCTCTGTGGTACAAGCACTGGCTGTGTCCTGGCCCCATTTGCATGTCTTCCACTTCAAGCCTTTGCCTTGCTGTGTTCCCTCATTAAAATTGTCTCCTACCTAAACCCCATCTCAACAATTCATCTGGTTATTAAAATCCAGCGGTGCTGAATGCTGTGTTCCAAACTACAGATACTCATCTGCAGTGAACAGTGATACGATGCAGATAGCTAGAGTTTGGTATCCAGGTCCTGATCCAGACAAAGTGAGTGAGAGGAATAAGTGGTCTGTGGAACATGCCCAAGTGCTGATGTTGGAGGGAAGGAAAGGGATGGCTGAAGCCTGATAGCATGGTAGTTCTGGGAGTAATGAGAAAAAATAGACAAGGGTATGGTCTGTCCAGAACCTCAGCTAAAGAAGCATGTTTATGATTTTAATCCTGGTTCTGTAGAAGACCCAAGAGAAACAGCCTAACTAGAGAGAAGGAATTAGCAGAACATTTTCCCTGAGGTGCCTTTGTATCAGAAATGCATTCTGTTCTTTGCTCTGCTAGAGCTCAAACCTGGTGATAATGCAAGTGTGTGGAATGTTCTTACAGCACTCAGTATCCAGCTCTCCACAGCACACCAGTGGCTGCGGGCTGTGCACTGGAGTGTACCAGCTTGAAACAGCATCTTGTGATCATGTACACCATAAGGAGCATTGAAATACGTTCACAGAAGGTGTTGCCAAGCTGAGCTTTGATCAGCTCTCGATACTGCTAGTGCTGAGATCTGATCATAGTCATCCTATTGAGACTGAGTCGGGCATTATTGCAGAAAACACATTAAAACCAGTTAAGAGTTCAGAAGCTATTCAGCTTCAGTGGTTCCCTGAGCTTCATGTGAAAACAGTGGGATCTCAGCCAGAGCAAGAGATGAGATTTTATCCACTGATTTTTCCATAGTGTTCTCATCTTTTTCCTTTTGTATGTGTTAGCATTTAGTATTCTTCTTGTATTTGTCCTTTTTTTAGTCCAGTTTTTCAGCTTCCTCTCTATTACTTTTGTTTGTTTATAACTTTGTCAAGGTCTTCATTAAGGAGTTGGTCAGTTTTGCACTGAAGTGCTCTATGTGACTAGAAAGGAATCAAATTGATTTCTGCTCCGTTTCCTTAATAATTGACCCCTGTGCAAACTAAGAAGAGATGTAGCATTTCCCAGTGCTGGTTGGCCTGTGATATTTCTAAAGAACCATTAACCTCCCCTGTTGTTCCTGGAAATATGGTAGTTCATGATGTCAAATCTGAAAAATGTGGCTGTGCACTCCCAGATGAGAACTAGTATGTTCCTATCCCTTGTTGAGAGCAAGTCCACGTCCTCAGCTGGTGTGTTAGTACAGCTGCATTGTCTTCAGGGAAGGGCAACGCTGTGAAGATCTGTCAATTATGAAAAACAAGTTTATCGCACTAACTAGTCTTGTATTGACAAAGATACCAAATGCTTTTTCTGTTGTGTTACTCTGTAGTTTTCCCCAATGTTAATTTGTAGCTATGAGGGAAGAACTCAGGTGGTTGTTCTCCATCAAAGTCATCAGAGTCCTGGCCTCTACAACATCGAAACGCTTTCCTGAAATGTTCATCAGAGACCACACTAAAACATTAGGAGCAGGAAACTGTCTAGCAACAGATGAGATTTGACTGTAAAATATGATGAATACAGCACTGCTCTAGCCTTGTTCTCATTCTGGTATTAAAAGTGGTTTTATTTGGCATCAAAATAAAATGTTAGGAGCCAAGCAGTTTAGCAAGGGTCTGTTGCTGGAGTGGGGAGAGGACAGTTGTGGAGTGAACTGGGCCAAAATGCAGTTCTGATGAGCTCTGCTGTTGTAAGTTGTTGCTTTAATACTTTT
Organism: Buceros rhinoceros silvestris; assembly: GCF_000710305.1. Classification (NCBI taxonomy): domain Eukaryota; kingdom Metazoa; phylum Chordata; class Aves; order Bucerotiformes; family Bucerotidae; genus Buceros; species Buceros rhinoceros. Next base: position 12,989 of record NW_010427310.1, on the reverse strand, counting down.
TTCCAGCCAGAAGTTTATGATTATATAACCTGCATAGCCACTTAAGGAGGCACTTTTGTAACAGACAGCAAAAGTGAAAACATGCAGACTTCTTACATGTAGGGGAAAACACTGAAGACCATTAACATCTCTTTTTTTTCTGTGGAGAGTAGAAACAGGTGAGAACTGATAAGACTCATTTCAGCTATGTGCTGCAAAAGCCAAGGAATTTTATTACACCATGTAGTTACAAAAGCTAATTGAAAACAGATTAATTCTGAAAAGCTGTGGCTGTTTAGATTAGCAAGCTGGAATCATCACCTGCCTGTTCAGAGTCCAAGCTTAATGCTTATGCCTGGAGAATATTGAGGGCCAACTGGAACAAGTGTGTCCTTTCATTGTACATGTATTTCTCTTAACTGATCTGCTCTACCATAAAAACCCTGCTGTTTTACTTCCTCTGGTGTGTAGGTCACACTAAACTGACCTGGCAGGCCTAAACAATATTTTTAGTCTTGTTTATATGTGTGAAACAGAAAAATGTGTTGCGCTGCAGTTTTTTTGTCTTACTGCATCCTTTGTCAGTCAGCCAGCCTGCGTCTGTCCCTGTTGTTGGGAAGTAGTGCAAAGGCAGTAGCTTCTCCTCTAAGGGTGGTATGGTTGATTGGTAAAACTCAAGGGCAGGACTCTGCAGAACTTTGGCTGTAAACCTCCCATATGAGCATGGGTAATTTATGGGCGTGTTTCCAGGAAGGCTGTGTGGCACTTGAACGCATTCCAGCTGGTAAATTCCTGGTTGGGTCAGCTGTATCTGCCCTGTGTTCCCCACGCTGCCTGCCCCTAACCTTCCCCTGTTCTAGTTAACAACTGTCAATCCTTTCCTGGAAGTCTTCTGTCTCTGATTCCTGCCCATGGAGCTCTGTACAATCTTTCCTTGCTAAGGGGATTCTAGACAGATGTTTTGTTCTTGAGGTTTCTATAATGTCTTCCTTCTGATGGGAGCTAGTTCACGTATAACTCATTGTTTTCATAATTTGTAAAAGCTTATGTTTCAGGATGATGTTACGGAAAGGGTTAAGAACTCCACTCTTCCCTTGAGCCTGTGCCTGGATTTACTCTTGGTGTTTGACCTACCTCTTGCAATTTACCCCCAGCTGCTTGAGTTTACTCACTTAACGCGAACATAAACATGAACATTGGTGGTGTTTATTAAATGTGAACGTGACTACAGATAATCTAGTGAGGGGGAAATGGAGTGGCACCCCAGAGTCCTACTCACTGGAGATGGATGTTTCACTGAACAGTGTCACTGGGTTGATGATGTGCACAATTTATCAGACCCACTGACTGCTCTCAGTAGACCCACCTGATCAGTTTGCACTTTGACAGCTTAAAAGTAGTGTCAGGGATTGTGCACCAGAGATTTGTGAAAGGGGAGGCACACAGGACCTTTAGGAAGGCCAGGTAAAAGGGGAACCAGAGTTCCCAGTGTGGAGAGGATGGGGGGCAAGGAAGCAGACCTCTGTTACGGAGATACATTAATGCTTGTTTGCATTACAAACCTTTTTCCTGTTTACTCTTTGCAAGAATATCTCTAAGAAAGAGAAAGGCCTCTTTCCACACGGCTTTAATTCTATTTTATTCTTTAATATTGTGCTGAGAGCTAAGCTGTGTTACCCTGGGTAGCGGCAGTGGTGTACTTGACTGAACTAGGAAACAGACTGTTGAGCCCTTCAAGACTGCTGTGCCCAGGCAGTGCTGAAGAGGGAAATCCGAGAGACTTCCATGTCTCTGCAGACCTGTGGGCAGGCCAGTGAGTTGTTTGTGTCAATCAGCATACATTGATTATCACTCATTTTTTGCAAGCAATTTGCCTGGCTGTTTCTTCGGCTTCCATTTTTTAAGTCTTACTAATTTCAAGACTTCCCACAAGTAGGGTCTGAAGTCTTTGCACAGTTATGTCTTTTGATACCAGTGGAGTTCCAGCACGGATTAATTTGTGTTTTTTTTCTTTCTTTTTTTCCTTTTTTAGCATCGTAGACAAAGAAGTGTCATTAATGGCAGAAATTGATAAAGTTAAAGAAGAAGCCAGTAAGTAAAAAAAAAAAAAAAAAACCAAACAAAAAAAAAAACCACAGGGAACTTTTGGAAAAGCCATGGAAACATTTGATTTGTTTGGCAGGAAGTGACACAATATGTAAATTTTATTAGTGGCATCCCAGCATCGTTCATTTTACATGTATACGAGCAAATAAACCTTGGATGTTTTGGGATAGTTTGTGTAGTTTCTATCCATAATGATCGCACATCACAACTTCAATATTACAAAACTAAGGTAAACCAAAAGTTCATAAGAAATTAGATTTAAATTCTTCATTCCTTCTGTTTACTTCACCAGAGCTTTTTGACCACTTTTTTTTTCTTATTTCTATGGTTTGTCAGTCACTTTGATTCCATTTCATAATCACTGTTTGCTTATATTACATAGGAGTTGGGATACTGGACATTATTGGGGAAGAGGTTTTGCATAGGCTTGCATAGCATCAAGCATATGAGTTAGAACAATACAAAAATCAAACCCCAGATGTTTACTGGAATCTGTTTTCTTGATAATCAGTGGAAGTTGATCTGGTTTCATGTTGTCTGCAGTTTTTGCGTGGATAAAGTGTTTGGGGAGAAAACAAGCATGATGAGCCATGTGTTAGGATACCACAATATCTGTCTTAGAGTCCTTTTGCGATCTGGTATTCATGGCCTGGTAATCCAGGTGATGTGTTTAAGTAGAGCGCACTAAGCGAAGCGTTGCTAGAACGATGCTTTGCCTGGCAGGTGAAAACATCACTGCTGTGTGTGCATACAGTCCTGTTACTGATTTGGGAATTTGAGGAGGGTCACAAATACCTGCAACATGGAATATTTCATTCACATTTAGAACTCGCAGTTCCCAAATGCATCTGTGTAAAAGGTATGAGTTGTTACAGCAAAGGACGGTACTAGTTTGTGTTTGGAACTTTGTGTGCTAGCTTTTCTAGTAGTAACATGAAATAGGTGGGAATTAGGAGTTCTGTGTTATGTGGGATGGGGTTGGGGGTGGGAACAGCATTTTTTCAGTTACGTGCAGGGACCAGGTTGCCATAATCTGCTGCAGAGTATGGGCTCACTCCCAGGAAAACCAGTGGGGAAATTCCCACTGATAGCAGCAGATGTGGCTCTAAGCCTTAACACCATAAACGCATTTTGGAAATCCACTGTCCAGGGCTGATGGTACCATAGGGCTCCTTTGTTAATCTTGGCCAGTTATAGTAGTCATTTTTGCAGAAAAACCTAACTGTTATCCAAGGGCACACAACATGCTGCATTCACACATGGCAGACTATTTCCCTGCTTTAATACCAGCTCTGCGTGTGATGCTGCATGGCTCTTGTGCCTGTCTTTAACAGGGTAGTTTCTACTGTCTCTCAGGGCTGTTGTAGGCTTGTAAAGTGCCTTCAGAGTTCTAGGCAGAACGTTGTTACACGATTGTAACCTGCTAACAAAAATTTACTATTTATTTTCACATCTCTTAGCTGAACTGTAGGACTGTTTAACAGTGGGTAATCTTCCTCTTACTGTCAATACTGGGAAAACTTCCAAACACGATAACTTCAGGTGTTTTTTAAAAATGGAGATTTGGCTTCCTGATTTTGTACTTAAAGCGCTGGAAAACTCAAAAAAACACGCGTCTGCTCTGTTTGTGTAAACATTGAAGGTTTGGCTTAACTTCGATTTTCTAACAGCTGCCCTGTTTCCAGGTCTTCTTCAGTATCAGGCAGTTCAGTTAAATACGCTGATTGACTTGGTCAGTGCAAGCAGCGTACTGGAAGTCCAGCTGAGGTCAGGGGTCATGTGATATACACTGTAAATGCCTGAAGAGTAATGAACTACAGAGCAATTTCCCTTCCAAGCATTAATTACTGACTGTTGCTATTTGGCAGTGGAAATCCTGACTGCTCGGCAGAAGAAAGCGGAGGAGTTGAAGAGACTGACAGACCTGGCCAGTCAGATGGCTGAAGCACAACTGGCAGAACTCAGGGCTGAAATTAAGGTCAGACATTTACTTCTGTTTGGGTATTTAGCTGTTTGCATAAATGCCAGGCAAAAGCTGTCATGTTAACAGCCCAAGCTGTTCATTCCTGCCATGGGCCAAAGGGTAACAAGCTTTCCACCGGGAAGGTGCACCTTCTAAAGCATCATAGCACCTCTGAGCAGCGTGTGGACGCTGTCAGTGTGAGCTGTTCCCTCATCAGTGTGGCAGTGGGGAGTTTTGCTGTTTGTGTATCAGTTATCAGACTCAGTTAACAAGTAACTGATAGCTTCAGGTTCAGTGGTCAAACACTTGAAATCCATCCACTTTGCAAGTGCACAAGTGACCCACCCATTGCTGGGCTACGAGCCGTGTAATTTGGTAAGGATGGGAAAACACTTGGTTCTGGGCAGAGATTCAGTGTACAGGGCACAGTGAAGAGTCTGCTGAGCTTTGAAGTGAACTTAGGATAAATTGGTTTCTGTACCACACATACAGTCTTTTGCTCAAAACGCAAATTGGGGTTATCTTGTCTGTATTGTTGCAGCACTTTGTGAGTGAACGGAAATATGATGAAGAGCTGGGCAGGTCTGCCCGATTTTCCTGTGATACAGAACAGCTGAAGACCCAAATTCAGCTCTGTGGAGAAAGTAAGTGCTGGTGATTTCTCACACATATTGTTCATGTACCTGTTCAGGAAATGCTGGCAGAAAAAGTGCCATGTGTACCACCCGTGTGTGTACAGCACCCTGCCACGAGTGGTCTGTTGGGATGCAGTAGACATGCTGCATGTGCTCAAGTCAACTGTACAGTGTGAAGCACATTAGACTGGCTGTACGTGTGGCTGCACAGTCCGTCAGCGTCTGTACAGTGGCCTCTTTGTCAGAGATTTCCGGGTATAACTCAGAACAGTTGGAGTTTTCCATCTCAACAGAATTTTCAAGTGGAAATTAAAGTCAGCCCTGGGGAACACTCAAATTCAGTGATCTATGAATAGCTGGTAAATCGGAAGCTTTTCTGCATATGAGCCTAATGTTATGAGACCAATTCAGCTCTCCTGCTAGGAAGTAACTCTCCAACTTCATAACAGTATTTGCTGGGCTTTTCAGGAGCTAAGGGTAATCCCAAATGTTCCTATTTCCAAATCATCTGCCCTTGTGCTCAGAAATTCAGGTTCACATTCTGCTCCAAGCATCATGTCCTTGTGAAATACAAAACAGCCTATTCCTCAGCTTTGTCTTGCCTTTTTTCCCCTCCAAAAAGGTAAATGCTGTAGTGCTTTGCCCCAGGTGTTATGCTGTCTCATCAGTACCATCACTTGGGGAAAAACTATTAATGCAATACTGAACTAATGCACCCTGGTGGAAGGAAAACAACTTCAGGAAGAAAAATAATGAACATTTTCAAGGAGTTACTAGAAATAGACATAAGAAAAAATACCACCCCATCTGCCAGTGTGATTTTCTGACTGCGCAGCTAAAGAATGGACTCCTGTGAGGTGTAACCAGATTAATTCATTAGACCTAAGCATTGCTTTTGCAGAAACTTTGAAGATCTGTCTAACCCCATGTCCTGTCCCTCACTGAAGCCAACCCAGCATGTTTCAAAGGAAGGTACAAGATTCCCAGTAATGTATCTAATTGTTCACCGTCACCTCATAGAGCGTCTCTCATATCCTGAAGCTTAAGAGATTGAAAATTCTGTAAAGATTATCCTGACTAATACAACTGCAGCTGCTGAGAGTACAACTGCAAACTGGCTTTTCTAAATGCACTGAATTACTCTCTAAGTAACTTGATCTGCAGTGAATTCTCAAGTTAATTATTTACTCCTCATTTCACTGAAGCGTTCCTTAAGGAGAGCTTGGTACAGAGCTGTTGAGAGGAGGTCATTGAAGTCAAAAGAGCAGCTATCAGCAGGGAAGCGGTGCCAGCTTACAAACACCTGGTCGTACAGTGGCCATTGGAGGGCCTCAACTCTGCTCTGCCCTCAGTAACCTTAGGTGAACAGCTCAAGCTGTTGGCGTGTCTGTGATAAGAGCTCTTCGGTGCAAAAGGTGTTTCTGTTTGGAGCAGCTCACAAGCAGGCCCATTCCCTGCTGAGGGCTGCAAATACCCCTCAGGTAGAGATTGTACCAGGCCTGTAGCTCAGAACAGCCACTGTTGAGGGCTTGAACAAAAGCAATAACCAAACCCACAGAGACTGTGCAGAGGGAGGTATGTTCTAGGTGGAGCAGAGAGTAGGCAGCATACGCTAACCGTGAAGGTTGGGAAGAAACAGAAGTAATTGGACTGACGTATATCCGGAACTCGTGGTGCTGGGCAACTTTGTACATCTTTTGTTGAAAATACATTTTTAAAGTAGGCCTGGGATGACGCTACCAAAATGAACTGTGAGCAGGTAAGAAGACAGCTTTATGTTTCAATGTTGATCATTTAACTGATAACACAGAACACTTTTTTTATAGTTTCTCACCCAAAGAACAACTATTCCTCAAGAACACCGTGTAGTTCAGTGCTGTCTTCAATGACCTCACATGCAACAACTGGCAAGCAAAATACACACACACGGAAGTCCTCTAGTAATGCCAAGAACTCTGATAAAGCGCAAGGTCATCTTCCTTCCAATCATACAGAATCTTCTTCCCAAGGAACCCAGTCAAATAAGCAGGTAAGAAAGCAATTATGAACTAAACTTAATTATTTTTAAAATTTAAGAAAAATAACTGTTAATACAAAATCAAACGCTGTTTTGCAGTCTAGTTACTTAATAAATTTTGAAAATATGCAAGTATATATTTTCCAGCTTCATTTCCAAGGCAGTGTAAACACAGAAGGTGGAAATCCCAGAAATGCTGTGACAGCAGAGAGCACTGTCTGGTGTTCCGAAGTGACTAGTGGAATTAATGGACTGAAGAAGAAAAGCACTCCATAACAGCTAATTGCCCTAAATGCTACGGTGGAGAAACATTTATTCCTTCTCCGTGACAAATGATCAGCTGATATGCTGCTGAAGCACGATTATTAGACAAACTATGAAAGTGTAATCCTGCCAGGTCTAAAAGCACGGCATTTCAGAAGCTGTATAATACAGCTTATAGTGTTGGGCTGTCGTTGGTAGCGATTCATTGTATCAGCACCTTAGAATGTCCTTGACCTCCTGTGCTTAGGAAAATCTGTCACTGAAGTTGGTCTGAACTTTGTCCCAGATTTGGGCTTAAGTAGGAATCTGAAGGGAAATGTAGGAGCATTATGTACTGTCAGTGCACATATGGAATCAGCTGCCCTGGCAGTCACACCAACAAAGCAATTCAGCCTCTTCCCACTAAGGATCAAAGGCTCCTCTGAGTGAGGGATCACAATGGGCATCTCTCCCACCATGGGGACTCTTAACTTGACTTTAATTTACATGTGAATTTCTGTTCTTCCTGCAATCCTGCAGGATTCACGTTAGTTTAGTACTTTACTAGGAAAGGTATTTTAGTGATTTTTGGAAAACATCAGTCAGTATCAGGTTCTTCAGTGCTTCTGAAGTGCTACTGTTGAGATGTCTAGTATTTCCTCCCCCTTTCTGTACTCTCTTGAGTCATGGCAGGTCTTAATTTGGCATCAGTGGTGAACCTGCCACCTGTATTTTCAGGCTATTCAGGTGCAGCATGTTACTCACAGTTCAGTTTTTAAGCAATATAAACAGAGAGCTCCAGAAACAATCAATCCATGTAGTCTTTTTCCTCTCCTAGTGACACTGAATATCTTGCTCTGCAGCTTTTGTCGATTCTGATTGCTGTATTTCTTATTCTGTTGGAAGGGTTATGATAACCTAACAGTTATTCAATATCTTTCTGGGTAGAATGGGCCTTCTAGCCAGAGACGGAGATTCAACCCACAGCACCAAAACATCCGGCTCAATGGATCCCTTAAGTCACAAGGTGCCTGTAATGAGGCAGATCAAAATACTACAAAGAGTGGTTCCAGGTCTGAACACCGAAGACAGCAGCACAGCAGCTTCAGATCTAAAAATAAAGGAGCTGTGAAAAATCAAGAGCAGTCCTCAACTGCAAGGACCACAGAGAATCCGACCCATTCAGAAAAGACCCGACGGAAGCATCACACACCGGACACTGCAGATCACAGGCCTTTCCACGGCAGTGTTGGCCGAGTGTCGCAATGCAATCTATGCCCTGCAAGGATGGAGGTCTCTGCCGATGCCACTGTTCTCTCAGTGCCAGCTGTGACTTTGGTGGCTTAAAATGTCACAGTGATGGCAAGCAGAGAAATCTAATCTCTTCATTTCAGTTTCTTGCTCAAGATGCTTGTTGGAGAAAATAAGTCACAACATAGTCATTTTAAATCTGTTGCTGCTTAAAACTTGTTCGTATCTTTATTACTGGCTAATTATCAAAATTAATTCATACTTTCAAGGCTTTGCTCAAGATGTTCACAGGGAATTTGTCATGACAGTTCAGAATCTTTAACCAAAGCAGCATTTACTTCTTAGGAAAAAGAAATCTAGATTGGAAAAATAAATTGATAATTAAATTCGTAAGAGCAAAATCCTGTTGTAGATATGTGGTGATTCCAGTCAGCATTATTGGTTTTTAGAGCAGCCTGTGTTAGAAGGACCCCAGGAACTCTGTATGCTGTGATCTGCAATGAAATCAGATAATCCTGTAGAATTCTTCAGCAAATCTCTCTGCGCCTCTTTCTTTCTGTGTGTGTGTACAGGTACCTGCATGCACACTGTATACACTGAGAGTATCACTATATACAAGACCATTTGAAAAAGCAGTACATTTGATTTTAGCTTATTATTCCATAATCTGAGATCTTGTATAAATTGTATTAAATGTATTACATACTGGTATTTTTTCATTGACAAACTATTTTTATGAGGCTGAGGAAGAATGCTCGTTTCTGCAGTTCGGAATCCATGTAGTTGTGGCTCTTCAGACACACAGCCCTATTCTCCTCCTTATCAGCCACTTTTCTATGACTAGTTGGATTTATTTTTTGCATATGAAAAGTCGCGGGTGTTCTAGACTTGAATCCAAATTATTTTTCTATATTTTTGCTGTAGGAACCATCTGTCCATACCGAGAGCTATGACTAAGAAATTTGTTACAGCAACACGCAGCGCAATGTGGAGGTACATATCTGAGCAGATACTGCATCCTTCTGAGTTTTCTATTAAAATAAAAATCTTAGTCTTAATGTTCTGATTCTGTATTTCAGAAAACCTGTTTCTTCCAAAAATTAAAATCTTCTTTCTAAAATACTCTGGTGTTTGCTGCATTGCAGTGCCTAACCTTTGTGGTCTTATTCAAATTGTATTTGCTTCATTTAGCTGGTATCAGCGGGAGGCTTTCAGTGGAGTTTGGACTGGACCAGGCTTTCTCTTTTAGCTAGATTCTAGCACCACAAGTGCACGGGACAGAATCTTCCCTTGAGAGTCACCTCCATCCCAGACACACTGTTACTGTAAGTTGTTATTTAACATGGTAAGGTGTCAGAATCCAGACATGGCATGAATCGAAACAGTGGCTTAAGTGGCCTAAGTGTCAGAATCAGAAAGGTGTAAAAGGTCGGTAAGACTCACTGCCCACTGAGGTCAGTCAGAGCAGGGCATTCAGGTATCTTTAGAAGTTTATTCCTCGGTTACTGTTTGCTGTTGCTTTTTACCAGTTGCCTCTGCAGGATTTCAGTACTAGGCACCCTGCCCTAGTACTGACTGGTTTACTTGTCCTCTGGGGCCATTGAAAAACAAACTCCAAGGGTGGAGTGAGTTGTGTTCATTACAGGTGATTTTGATTATTTTTATATCTCCTAATATCTGTGTACAGTTTTCAATGAATATTGTTAAAACCTGATTCTGAAAGGCAAATTACTTATCCTCATCTGAGAGAGGAGTGAAAGAACTAAACGTGTAAGTAGACCCTGGCTTTCTTAGCATTGCCAACACTGGTTCTATCTTAATTAACTCCCTGTCATGCTTTTGACCTCAATGGTTTGGGTACATGGAACTGGAATTCCAGGATCTGTGTTGTGCACACCCATCAGATGGGGACCTCCTCAAAAGTTACCTGCTATAACCTCACTGTAGGAGATGTTAATTACAAATTCCTTGCAGATATTACATAGGAATCTTATTACACTGTGTCCTTACTAATAATTTGTGAAATATATTGATATATCTTCTTGTAACCCCTCCTAAAAAGAAAATCTGACTTGTTATAACAACTTTTACTCCTTCCTTGTAGCTTCTCTACTTGACAGGATTATTGAAGTTACTTTATTCCATAAGTCAGCTTCTCACAAGCAGGCTTCTGCAAATAAATCAAGCCTGTAAGACAGCACAACAGGACCACCTCGTACTCTTCAGTACCAGCTAATTTTGACGTACTGGAGGCTCAGTGTGTGACAGACGCAGGACTAACAGGTGAAACACAGTGTTTCTCTTCAGACTGTAATGCAAACCCTTTCTTCAAGAGATGCAAGTGTGGATGTTTGGTTATGGGAACGCTGCAGTCGCGGCACACCCAGTGTGGTTCAGAATTGCAGTACACATTTTAATGATCGGACGTGGCGGTGCTCTGAGGTGTGGTTGTGTCAGAACAGTATCTCTTCATCTTCTCGTGTCTCTGTAAGGTTGAAATTGTGTCTGCTGCTTTCTAGGAGCATTTTACTGCTCGCGATACCTGTAAGTAATGGAATGCTCTTGGGCCCATCTTCAACAGAACTCTTTTTTTTTTGTTTGTTTTAACTGTGCTGGAAAAGCAAAAGTAGCAGCCAAACCAGCAAAAACCCCAGCACCAGCTGTAAGAAGGCAAGGGCACAAAACAAAGCCAGGTTTCCTTCACGGATTTAAACAACTAAAAGGACTTTTTAAAATAATATCTTTGTCTGCTGATAGAAACATACAGCAGCTCTTCACTTCAGTGTCATTTACTCGAAATTGGTGCAAGGTCTCCTCTGTCCTGCTCTGGGAGAAGGAGGTTTCTTTTATCTATCTTCAAACCAGAGTACCTCTGTTAACACCACTCTGCTGCACAGAAGTTCAGGTTTTAAAGAACCTGCAGAAGGACATGGGCAAGCCAGCTGTAACTCAGCCCTGTGAGGGTCCCTGCAGCTGCAGGAAACACCCCGCAGTGGTGCAACACAGAATGCTAGGGCAGCACAAGCTGCCCCGGCAGCGGACCACCCCACGTTAGGG
>NW_010427310.1:0-1642 GCF_000710305.1 Buceros rhinoceros silvestris | reverse complement strand
CCCGCGTTAGTGAAAGAGTACATATGTGTCTCAGGCCAATGGAAGAAATTGCCATGTTACTCTCTTGGAATGCTTCTTCCCTTCCTGAATTTCGGAATTTTTTTCACTCTGCACAAGCAAAAGTGGTCCCTTCCATTGCTGATGATAACTGGTGCCTTATCCTCACCAGAAGTACCAGTAAGCGCAGGCAACTTCTGGGTTTTTCACTGCACTCAGTATGTTGCACACTTACGGCAAACTTGTGTCTAATACAAGCTCCTTACTGTTATCTATTTTTCCCCACTTTAAGAAAATTACCTCTAGTTAATGTTAACTGTAGTTAAAGTTGATACAGAAGTCGTCTTCTACGCTGTTTAAGCACTCCATTTAACAAGGTCAGTTGTACTACTACAGCCTGACAAATACTAATGTGGGATGCTATAACGTCAGACTGCAGATGCTCTGTGTTTGAGAGGCTCTTGCCCTCTTTCTTTCCAACAGGATGATGACAATGTGCAGCAGCTCTCCATTTCCCTCTTCCATGACATGAAACTGGTTGTAGAGGAAGTGGAAGAAAAGCCACTGCAGGTGCTTGTGCACCAGAGTGTACTCCCACTGTTCTTCCACCTCAATGATGAGGAGGAGGATGTGGCACAGGTGAGGGTTTCGGACCTGCTGGTGTCCCCGTGACAGCTACCTTCTGCCCTGTTGCCTGGCAGAGCATCCTCCAGCCTCCTCCTGGCCTTGGCTACAGAGCAGCAGCTCGGGGGGGTGGGTCTGTTCTGTCTGCCCCAGCAGTACCAGCTGACCCGGGCACCCAACCTGCTGATGTGTGTGTTTCTCAGCTGCTGCGTCTTTGCACCAGGGGCCAGGAAGGACCCTGAGTCCTGCCTGGGAGCAGGGGATGCAAGTCCTTTGCCCTGGGTAGCAGTGCCACCTCCCAGCCTCCACTGCTCTGCAGATCTCTTGCCTAACCCTCTTTCAAGCTACTGAGTATCTGAGGAAGAGGAAGCTCAGTAAGCTGGTGGAGAGGGTGAAGATACGGACGCTTGTCAAGCACCTTGTGAGAAGGTCACCAAGCCCCACCCCAGGCTGCAGAAGACCCTGCCCCCAGCGCCCTCTATGTGGGGCTGGTATCAGTGCCTCTGCCCACTGCTGTAGCCCATTGCTGCCAGCCTGCACCCCCACACACGCTCCCTTCCCTGGGGCATGTGGCCCTGTGGGCTCTGCCTCAGTCTCCTCTTCCTCCCTGAGCCTGGGGGTGCTGAGGGAAGCCCTGCCCAGCTGGGCCTTGGCAGTGGGGTGGCACCACAGCTCCCTGTGGAACACCCTATCCTCTGATCCCTCCCAGTGCAGCACCAGCTGGTCGTGGGCTGGGCATCGATGGTGTCCTGGCAGGGAAGGCCAGTGCTGAACACAGGGACTGAGGGGGAGAGCCTGCTTCAACCCTTCCCTCTGTCCCCTTGTGCTTTCTTCAGCTGGTGGAGCATTGGAGCTGAGCAGATGAGTACCTGCAGCAGGCCCTGGACTATCTGCAGAACCCACAGCAATCCATCCAAGTGGTGGCCATCAGGTTCCTTGTTGAGCCACCACCCCGAGGTCCCTCCCTGCCCCACTGCAGTTTGGCCCCAGCCCTGGCTGGTGCGCTGGCAGCAGGTGTCAG
>NW_010427309.1:74902-91961 GCF_000710305.1 Buceros rhinoceros silvestris | reverse complement strand
CGGCGGGGCGAGGGGGGCAGACCTCAGGCGTGGGCTCCTTTACTTGTGGGTGGTGGGTGTTCCCTGCCCGGGCTTGCTAGCCACGACCGGGGATGGAGACAGCTCCGCGGGCACCCTCTCGGCACCCCAGACTTCATTCTCAGGTGCTGCGGCCTTGGTGCTTGCAGCGAAGCTGGGGCATCCCGCGGAGACAGGGTTCTGCTTTGCAGTTCCTAACCAAAAAGCTGCACTTCTGCTGCCCCCGCTGACGCGGCGCCGTGGGGCACAAGGCACCTGGGCGGCCTCTGTCTCTCGCTTTGGCTGCCTCGCTGTGCTGCGTCCTACAAAGAGAGGGCGGAAAGATAGAGGCCATCTCCGAACTGGATGTATCTTGCTCCGCCGGTGACTCACTGGGTGACCTTGGTTTAGCCACTTAATCTCCCAACTGCAGCAGCTGCTGCTGGGCTTCAGTATGGCCCTGGTTTGTAAAGCACGGTGATAACCTCCAAGGAGAAGTGCTAGATAAGTGTGATAGCTGGCTATTTTTTCCCAAGTTCTGCTGAAACAAAGTGGAGGGTAGCCTGAATCTTCTAGAGACCTGAAACCTCTCTGTGCCAGATTTTGTCAAGTCACAAGCACTTCTCTAGTGAACTCTGGGCCATCCCTTGTGCTGTGAAATGGCAACAGTGGCGTTCTTGCTCAGGCAGTAATGTTGCAGTTATGTTTCGCAGTCCCTTTGCATCCAGATTTGCTCAGCATCTGCGATCTGTGAAGTAACATGCAGACACTAAGGTGCTTTGACTTTTCCTTCCACCCCATCCCAAGCTAATGAGTGCAGGTCAGCTGCCCTCAGTGCTCCCTCCACATTCCAGGTCACGGATGAGGAGTGCATAGATGCAGCTTGCAAAGCTCAAAGATTCAGGTCCCTGTTGGCAAAGAGAGAAGGAAAGTTTCCAGCAGGAGAACCCCTACAGCTCTGCCGCTCTGCCCAGCATCACCCCATTGCACACCAGGGAGAGGATAGCCAGGCAGAACGCTGATCCAGAGGGGGAACATGCTTCATGTTGGAGGTGAATAACCAGATCCTGTTGCCAGCTCTGCCCCAATTCAGAACTTTCAGTGATTGTTGCCTTTCCTTTTGTTTGGGGCTTTTGAGATTGGATTTTTATTTGGTTTTAACATGTATGGGTCATTTAATCCTGTTGCACTGTTATTTTCTGGAAAAATTGAGTGTCTCCTTGCCATAAAACCCAATCTCACTCAAGCTCTGCCCTGTGCGGTAGCTGCAAGAGCTGAAATAAGTAGTTTGTGAAAAGATGGCAGAGGAGATAACAGGGAGCGATCCAGAACAGCAGGGATGCTTCAGTATCACAGGTCCTGCACTTCTCCTGCCTTACTGTTTCACAGAATCATTGAATGGTTGGGTTGGAAGGGACCTTTAAAGATTATCTAGTTTAACCCCATGCAACGAGCAGGTGCATCTCCAACTAGATCAGGTCGCTCAGGACCCTGTCCAACCTGATGTTTCCGGAGATGGGGCTTTTACCACCTCTCTGGGAAACCTGGACTAATGTTTCACTATTGTTGGGCACTGATCTGGGCAACTGATCTGCCACTAGGCAGGTTTCATTTACATTGGGTTTTTTGGTCCTTTCCTAGAAAGGAAGTCAGTGCTGGACCACTGAGATGGAGCAGCTGGTACTGATGGGTTTTTGATCAGTTAGGAGTGAGGTGGGAGAGACTTGTGGGTCAACAGAGCTGAAAAAGGCATCTATTCAATGAAATGTTATCTGAGGCTGCAAGTTCATTTTTTTAGGACAGAGATTACAGCTGAGCTTGACTTTCTTCCAGTAGCTGAAGTTTATTACCATGTTAGATACTGAATCCATAGCCCAGCTCTGCTTATAAAACCTCATCACAGTTTTTGTGATGTTCTAATCTGAAGCTCCTTTCTACTACTAACATTTCTAGGACTTAGTCTAACATGTTGATTAATGCTACTTGTTTGAACTTATATACACATGCGACAGTTTCTGTTCCAGCTTTTAAATGGTGGGGGAAAAAAGTGGTAAAGTCTTTGCTGGGATGAGTGTCATTGTGAGTCACGTAACCTCAGCAACTAGTTAAAATGTGTGAATATGTAAACAAAATAAAAAATGCAATACAACAGGATTTGTTGAATTTTTTTTTCCTTCTGATTTCCACAGAGGAGTATGGTCTGGAAATAACCAACAATGGTCCCATCACCACGGGAGCTCAAGCTACTGTTCACGCCTGTCTAAGGTTGAAGAATGACAGTGTTGCATCAAACTTGTATCACTTTAACTGGATTTATGCTCCTCTGATTCTGATAGAGAAATCCGAGCAACAGTTGAACTCTGTAATCAATGTGACCAGTGAATTTCCTGGGATTTTTCCTGTGTCTGTCTGGGTCACTCATAGAAACTGTTGGTTATGTCGGCCGGTTGCTAGAAATGTCACCATGCTTCAGATTACAGGTAAAATGGCTTTACAGCTTCTGCATCCTCAGGAATTCGGTATAAATCAGGATGCTGGCTGCCTTTGCCAGCATCAGGAAAATGAAAGCCAGGCATAAATACAGCTTCTGCCAACAGAGTTTGATTTGTGTAGCCTGTTGGTGGAAGGTGGGTTTGGATGGTGTTGTACCATCTGGGCTGTGCTGTAGTCTACCTACATCCAGGAAGCAAGTGTGATCCTGCCTATGTTTTCCTGCCTCTGTCACTTGGAGAAACTGAACTAGAAACAGATGCTTCGGTAGCTGCAGTTCACACGTCAGCGTTGTTCAGTGATGACCAGACTCCTAGAACAATGCTTCCTGTACAGAGTCCCAGCATTTCCAGTCCTAAAGTTAGGATGGGCGCAGCAGTGACAATCTACTGATCTTCCCTGTTGCATGACATAGCAAAAAACATGGGCCATCAGCACAACAGGACTGCTACATTTTCTTTTAAAATCCTGACTGAGTGTACTGAAATGGGACAGGAAGCCGTGGCTGCACTTCCAAATACTGCAAAGTGCAGTTTCAGCTTACTGGGAATACTCATAACCAGAAACATGCATTTTTTTATAAATTGACCAACAGCACAGTATGGTTAACCTAATCTCTGCTCTGATACATGAAATATCACCTGGCAGCTCCCCACAATCCCTTCGTTCAGAGACTGGTAACCACATCCCTCCAACCCCGTGTCCCAGTGCTCTACTTAAGCACTCCAAAACAGACCCAGCTCCCAGCCAAAGGACAAAAGAGGTAACCACAGGGTACAGCTGACATCTTGGGGAATTACTGTTGAGACTTTTCTTTGAGAAGCACCAAACTTATTGGCTAGGTCTTTATCAAGGTTTACAGGAGGTCTTTTCCCCCTAAAGAACTGCTGCCTTGCTGAATATCTGCTTACTCCTTTCTCACTTTGCACTGCCGTGTTCTCATGTCACTAGCGAAAGGGGGGACACAGCTTCCTGTAGCTGTAAAACGTAAGATGCCTTTGTACCTTTCTGCCTTCCCCAAACAAGAGCACCCACAGGGGCCTCACAGGGACCCAAAGGTAATTGCCCATAAGTCGTATAAATTAGGACTCCAGTTAGTTCTGCGTTACCAGTTCAGCCTTGTTCTGAAGCAGTAATTGTGATTTTTACTTGTGCATCATCAAGAGACCAGTTAACCAGATTTAATGAATTGTTAACAGGGTGAGAGTCTGTTACTGGTAATTAATGTCCCATTAGTTTTATAATGAGCTGATAAGCATGTCATCATAATACCTCTTTATTCATAGGTTAGAGAGGGTTTTTTAGATCAGCTTTTGCCAGTCCTGGGAAACAAACTTGAGCATAGAATTTCTCGTAGACTTCGAAATCAAAATGTCACCCTTTCTGTATTCATAATCTATAGCACATCTGTTATTCATTGTAGTCAAATTTTCATTTCCATGGAAGCAGCTAAAGCTAAAAAACAAAATAGGGCAACATAAAAAACCCCACAAAACAAGCAAACCCCACCACCTGCGGTATACTGGTGTATACTGGTTTGATTCTGAATCCCTTGATGTAGATACTTGATGTTAATCCCAGTTCTTTTTAAATCAATTGTAAAAATTGATACGGCCCCCAATCAATCCAGGATTATTTCTCTTAGTTCTATTAGAAGCTTTACCATGACCCATTGTATAACCCTAAATAAGTAATTCAATCTCTCTGACTCACGAACACGTGTAACACTGCTGAGTAATAGATATAAAATACACTTAACCACTGGGACTAGGACACAGAAGGGCTTCTGCAGGACTTTTAAAATAATGTTTTGATACTCACACATACAGAGCATGCTATGAAAATGATATATGCTGTCATTCTTTTTCCATCTTATTATTCTGCAGAATTTATCACAGGGAATCTTACCATTGCCCAGATAGAAGACAGTAGATTTACCACGCATGGTTCTAGTTCCTCCACGGGTGCTGTGACTCGGATTTCTTTCTGTCTTCATGACCCAAGTCATTACTTCAAGTCAGCATCATTTGTCTACAACTGGGACTTTGGAGATGGGTAGGTGTGGTTACTTTGTTTGCTGTAACGAGTGTTCAAGACAGCTTTGATTCAGAGGCTCACCTAGGGAAAAATCCTGATTAAATCATATAGCAAAGCATATGTCTTTGTCAGTGGGTACATTCGTAACATGTCAGCCAGGTGAATTATGAAAACTTCAGCGCAGAAGTCACTGCAAACTCATAAAACGATGATGTTGTAAAGATCTAAATTCTTGTTCAAATAGACGCTTAGGTGTATTACCGTGTGTGATGAGCTGAACCGAATGAACTGGAAAAAATAACTTACTGCAAATTGTTATTTTAAACCATTGTTACACTGCGGATCTCCATTAGTATGTGAGTAATTTGAGCACTTAAGGAAGATGAAAGCAGTATACTGTCTGTGGCTGGGCGGTAAGCAGCCGTTACCATCACCAGATACCCGTAAATATACCACAGCTTGGGTGAGGTGCTTCTGAAAGTACATAAGTCTCCCAAATCATATGGAGCTGCACATTTACACATACCTAATGTTTACCTAATAACAAAGTGGAGAGGGAAGAAAAAAACCAAAAGGTAGCTCCTAAACAGCAGAAGTAAACCTAAAGCCACTGTGTAGCAGGGAGGAAAAAAGACATTCAGTCTTTTCCTTCTCTGTGGATGAATATATATCCAGTACAAATAAGTGTATGCAAAGAGAAATGTAAGCTTTAGTCTTTGAATACTATATTTTTTCTTTATTTTTTTTTTAGCTCCCCACCTTCCACCTTAGTGCTTTAGTTAGCTTACAGTCCACCTGTGGTAACGGTTGTTCCTGTCATTTACTGATTGCTCCTTTTCTATTTTGTGAACTCTTTTGGCATTATCTTTAGTTTCTTTGATTAAAAATGCATAAATATACTCTGTGTCTTATACAGATTGTGTTTCTATTGGTAATGCCACAGACATTAATCCTACTCTGATAGAGTAGAACTGGAATCACAGCCACCTGTAGCATTGTCTATAAAGAAAATATATCAGTGGTTGTCCCTTTTTAAATCAGAAATATGCAAGCACTTGGTAACAAGCAATTTTGATCCTAAATCTTTTCATGTTGCACAGAGTTTATCAGATTACCAAGGAACCGTTTGTCTACTACAACTGCTCTACCATGGGGAATCGCACAGTGCACCTGAAAGTCATAGCTGAGTGGGAGCAAATTGGTAGCACGATACGCGAAAGAGAGACGGTGCAGAAAACTGGTGATTTTACCACCGCTCTGGAGCTGTTAGGTAATTATAAAACATTTTACATACTCAGAATAGAACTTGCTGTATGTGCAGATACAATCTAGCTTTAACGTGATAATACAATTTCAGCATTGTTTCACGTGCACTACCCAGTCAACATTATTCAATGAAGAGTTTCCGTTGCAAAACGGACTTTGTGCTGTTCTAGTGCAGAAAAGATGGGGAAAATACCCTTAAACCTTCCGCTTATTTTTCATTTACTAAAAAGTTGTACTGTTCTTTGTAAAAGTCTCACATACATGTAAAACTTAAAATAAAATGTTTACTGTAACTGATGAAGGATTTGTTTGTTTAATGTATTGCAGCTATCCCTAAAAAATAAATTAGAAATAAGCATTTTTAAAGTCTCATTGTTTTGACCATCTTCAGGAGTAAAAAAACACACAAGTGAAAATGTAAAGGATTAATGAAGTGGTTGATTATACGTTAAATAGAAATCACAAAAAAAAATCAGACAACAACTCTACCAGTAGGGTTCACTTTGGGTGTGAGACAAGTCTTATTATTTGTGTGAGCGATGGAGCTAAAATCTGCCAAGTCTATAACAACAAACCTCCACTGGAAAACCAGTGACTTTCAAGTTTACATGTGGAGTGTGACACACTTATTTTTTACTTCCTCTCAGGTGCCGTTAAAAGTGTAAACATAGTGGGCTCCAGAGAGACTCACGTAATGGAAAACTTGAGTTTATCTCTTCACATCAATGGCACGTAAGTAGCAAACACAACCTCTTTCTCCAAAGGCATTGCCGGTTTCAGAGTTTTTCCCCACTGTTTCCTTAAAATAGTCTGTTGCGCCCCGCAGAACTGTTTCTTAAAACAAAAAAGAAACTTCCTTGGAAAAAAAGACTGTTGAGTATTGCTTTTTCCTGACTTGAAATACAATGAACTCTAAGAGCCTGAGAGAGCCTGCATCTTTACGGAGATGTAGAATCCTCCTTTGTAAAGCAAATGTTATTTTTATATCTTTGTAAGGAGAATGTTAAAAAGACAGTGGGAAAAAATACATTTTAGAAGTTGCTTTTGAATGTTCCTCTTTCAACTGTATTCAGAGTCATGCTTCATAGCAGCAGTTCTTGACTATCACATGCTAGTAGTGGGCTTGGGGAATAATTTTGGCAAAGTTAAGATTACAAGATGAGTAAAACAGAGAGGCTCCAAGCAGTGAGGATTATAGGAATAGAGGAGTCACGAGCACCTTGATCCTAGCACAAGCTCTCTCAAGCTGCAGCATTTAGAACACATCAGAGCTTTTTTGTAAGGCAGAAACTTTTTAAACACTATTGAAACACTCCCGAAATCTCCTTCACCATGCAGACTCCACAATCACAAAAGTAATTTATTCTCCAGAAGAGAATTTCGCAGAAGAGACGCTTCCACGTTCTGCTACCGGGAGCTGTTTAGGCTAATGCATACCAGTAGCTGTGAACAGCCAAAAGCCATTACAGGCTAACCCGAGATCGCTAAAAGCACGCTTGGTTTTAGGATGGACTATATTTGCCAGACCTAATCTCCTAGCTACAGGCCTGGGACTGCTGCAATAGGAGTCTATGATAGAGAAGCAATGCAAAGGCTTGAGAGATGGGTTATCAAAAACAAGCCTAGATAATGGGCTACACATGTAAAAAACACTGCTTGATTTAGCAGAGACTGTCCTAAAGAGATAAGGAACAAAATAGTAATAAGATGGGGTAAAGCTCTATCTGTTGTCAAAGTCCATAGTGCGTCAGGCGAGTCCAAGTAGAATCAGTTGGAACGTAAATAAAAGGCATCAACTAACGTGGTGAGAAGACACATGGCCTTAAAGTGGATTGCACCTAGATTGCTTGATAGCAAATGCAAACCTGTTAGCTGTTGTAAGGGAGTGCTGTGATCCTCGCGATTTAGTTACCTTTTCCAGCTACTAGTCCGTCGTCCAGAGCTCATCTTACATTCTTCCCAGTTTTGGTTGTGACTGTTTTTTAACCAGAAAACCGGTCTTGGTCATGCTTCAGTAGCACAGACAGGGATTTCTTCTGTGTGAGAAGAATAAACGGAAAGCAACCTATACTCCCTTGGAAGCGCAGGAAATAAAGATTCCTGTTATCTTTACTGGAGAAGGACTACGGGGTTTTCCACACGCAGTGGCCTGGCTGTGACCTGTGCAGGTATCTGGTCTCAGCTGAAAGCTTGCTTTTATGGAAGTGTCACAAGGAACTTGTCCATTGACAAACGCTACAAACCAAACAATTGTGCAATTAATTACTTCTCTACTTGTATTTAGATTAACTTCATTATTTTTGAAATTGTTATGCTATTTTAACCAAGTTATTCATCAGCTCTTAGCTGAAATTTTTGTGAAGTTACTGTTTTTTAACCAGAAAACCGGTCTTGGTCGTGCTTCGGTAGCACAGACAGGGATTTCTTCTGTGTGAGGAGAATAAACGGAAAGCAACCTATACTCCCTTGGAAGCGCAGGAAATAAAGATTCCTGTTATCTTTACTGGAGAAGGACTACGGGGTTTTCCACACGCAGTGGCCTGGCTGTGACCTGTGCAGGTATCTGGTCTCAGCTTAAAGCTTGCTTTTATGGAAGTGTCACAAGGAACTTGTCCATTGACAAACGCTACAAACCAAACAATTGTGCAATTAATTACTTCTCTACTTGTATTTAGATTAACTTCATTATTTTTGAAATTGTTATGCTATTTTAACCAAGTTATTCATCAGCTCTTAGCTGAAATTTTTGTGAAGTTTTCACCTTTTTTTTTCTCTCCACCCCCCCACCCCCGCCCCCGTTGTCCTTGTCATTTCAGCCCGCCGCTGGCGTTGTGCTGGCTTATAAAGTCCGAGTGCGTCCTGCTTGAAGGCGACGAATGCCACCTGGTGGTGCTTCATGGCTCCTGCTTCAACCTCAGTCACACCTTCAGGGATGCTGGACATTACTGCCTCAGCGTCAGAGTGGAGAACGGTGTGACGATGCTGCAGACGTACCATGAAATAAAAGTGTGGCCAACAGGTGAGGAGCAGCTAGTCCGAGCAGCACAGAGATTCCCCCCTGCCAGGGAACCAACAGTCGCAAACACATCAAGGACAGTTATGGATTGAGCACCCTGCAGATGAGGTTTTGGGGAACTGGTATAGGTCCCCAAAAGCATAGGAAGGAGGATGAGAAAAGAGAGACCATAACGTGTCTATTGTAATTGCTTGGAGCATCTGGCATCCTGCTGACCCCTTAGTCTCAAGAGTGTCTTGAAGCTAAGGAGTTTCCTGGGAAGGCTGAGTTACTTAAATTACATATTTTTCAGTTTAAATAGTCTGGCTTTTGTAGTTAGACAGGATAACTAGGAAAACGTATACATCTGTAACACTCCTTTAATTAAGCAATCTCAACTCTTTTTGTTTAATTTAGTAATTTTTTTTTAAGGGTAGATTTTTCTAGGCCTCCATTTCATTAGAGCATACAGGGTCCCTCCAGCCAGCAATCCCTGCCGGCTCCCCCTGCATGCTCACACATGCCCCTCTTGGGTCCTTGAATCATTTGAGAAGGTGGTTGGGTGGCCAAGTGAAGAGGACCTGAGCAGAGGACAGCCAGGCTGTGGTACAGCACGGTTACACCATCTCACCATGGGCCGGTGCTTCGTGTACAGGCAGGGCAGCTCACTCCAGAAGGCACTGGTCTGCGTTCAGAGCTGAGCGTGCAGACCCTCTGTGCTGGAGGCTGCTGTGGAGATGAGGTTTGTTTCTGTCCTCTTGGGGTACCACAGATGCACAACCACCCTGGGGAGTTACAGCTAACATATGTAACTGGGTGAGATTTTTTAGGCTGTGCAAGGGAAAAGAGGGCTAAAAAGGGGAAGACCCTTACGACTTCACAACCCTGTGTTCCCGCTTCTGAGATTTCAGAAAAACCTGAAGCGATCTGGGCTGAAAAATTTATTCCCCGTTACACAGATGTCCTTTGTTCTAAATATACAAAAACTTCCTCCAAAAACATCGATTCCTTCTCAGCATCACCTCTTCTCAGCATATCATATCACTCTGGGAATGTGCCCTTGTGCTCTTTCCTAGGCATCCACCCGGCTTTCTTTGTCCTGCTCTGCGTCACTCTGGTTTCAGTGATGCTGGGACTGGTGCTGTACACGAACTTTCGAAGTAACACACAACAAAAAGATCTCGTGGAGGTATTCAGTTACTCTTACTTTGAACCGGGATAGTAATTAGAAACGTTTCAGCCATGTCCCTACTTTAATCCCCAGACGAACAACTGGGAGAGAGCATTTCCCTGGTACCTCTGATCTGCCCGTGGAAAAATCTGAACAGTGTTACCTAAAGCAGCACTAAATTATCACCTGACCCTAGTGTGTGACCTTTATCTCCCAGCTCCAGTCCATCTCTGGTGTAGCTTTCACTTCCTCATTATCAGATTTGTAATAAGCATGAGCTCCTAAATCAGAAATATCTTTCACAGCCCTGATAGCTCATGCCACAAAGTGAATAATGTATCTCTAGAGAGACTGCCTGTGAGCCGTGTGTGCAGCAGGTCTAAATCAGAATTCTGAAGCTGCTGACTGTAACTGGTTGAGGACCAAGTGCCATTTCTGGCCCAAAATATACTTGCTGGACTCACTTGAGCCACTAGGACCCAAATTAAAAATTGTCCCTTTGCTATTTCTTTTCCAGGTAGCTGACTTTGACTTTTCTCCTCTCTCCGACAAAAACCTGTCTTCTCATTCAGAGCCGGGCTGTGGCCAGATATGTTGCAGATCATGTTTTCTTTGGTCATCTCAAGAAGCTGCTAGGGAAAGTCATGAACTTCTACACTCTTTTTACAAGCCAGTCAAAACATACACGGTGTGAAGAACACAACTGCACTTTGGTTACACTGACTGTCAAGTTTAACTTTCTCAATTACGATGAGTTAGAACCAAGCGCTGCATGAATGATTTGGTTTCGCCAGTGCAATGAGGTTAACCACTTTAAGTCCGGCACTTAAAACGTTTCATTCTCTGAACTAAAAGAGAACAAGCCCTGAAACACAGTAGCTTTGTATTTTTAAATTATACGGGTGTATACATTTACAGCTGTAAATGCAGCATTTTATTTCTTCAAAAGCTTGTTTCATGTGCAGGTTTGCTAAACTCACTACCTCTTGTAATGTCTCCCTTCCTTCTGCTCTTTCAAAGAGAATATGCTTAAGACAAACGTATCTCTTTCCTGTGTTACAACAATATTACTGGAAATGGAAGTCACCCAAAATGCTGTCGAGTGTGTATTTGTTCTAAAAGGGAACTGACTAGTCCAGGTTGAGAATGGCCTAGGTGCTTCCAGTGAACCAGACTACCTACTTACGTTATCTTTTTTCTTCCTGTCTTGGAAGACCCCTTTTTCTAAGCTGATGGGTTTCTGTGGGGCTGTGGTGGCTGCTGAGCTGCTGTTGGAGAGCTAGTTGCTAGCGGTGGTTTGGTGGGATCACAGCACATGCGGTAGAAGACTCCGCATCTCCAACACTTTGTGAAGTAGACCAGTCTAATCTGTAAAAGTAGCTTTTTTTTTTTTTTGAGGCTGTTCATTCTTTTTTTATTTCACGTATTACTACAGCTAGTCACCAAAGCTCCTCTTCCAAAAAAATGCAATGACAGTAGCTCGAAGCTGCTCAGCAAAACATACTCAATTCTAATTCACAGTCAATATTCAAGGCAGTATGAACTCCAACCTGTGGCAGACTATCTTCTACTCTCAGCTTCTGATCAGCCAGGCTTTGCCCCCTGCTAAGAGGCATTTCAGAGTGCCCTGGAGGCTTTTAAACGGAAGTGCCTTTGTGGATATTTCATTTTTTAAACATGATCCACCTTCCCCACCTCTGATTTAAAGCCTATTGGTATGGTGGGCTTGGGGGTTTTCAAATGCACTGATTAGGAAATAATTGTCTGAATGTGAGGGGATTTAACATGAGGTTTTTGGAGTGCTCACAATGTGGTAACACATTGAACTTCTGTGTTTCCTCAGAGAAGCCCAGAGCTTCAGTTCCTCTGAGAACAAAATTGTGACCTCAAAAGGGCTTTGTTAATTAACAACTTGATACATGCAAATAGAATAGGATCATCTAAAGTAAAGTAAAATGATTTTTTTGACAAAAGGTAATTTCCAAGGCAGAACTTCTTTTAGCTTTTTTTCTTAAGAAAAACTATTTATAAGCTTGTTGATTAGGAGTGGTGCCCTTTGTATTCCTTCTCAGTGCTCTGGTATATAACTCTTATCTTCAGTCATATTCAGTCACTGTTAAAAATGTGCCTTTCCTTAGCAAAGAAGCTATTGTTCTCAAGAGGTTCAGTTTTATTGCTTCTTTCTGAGATCCCAGCCATAGGAGCCACTGCCAAAGGTATGTGACTTGTTCCTGGATGTCAGAGTGTTCTGAGAATGGCTGCAGAATCCTTGGGCACTAGAAATAACAGATTTCTCGTGAAAAATGCAACTCAGGGTGATGGTGGCTCTAGACAGACTGCACAATGACTCTCTTCAGCCAGAAGTTTAGTTTGGGTGGCTTCTTTTATTATGTTTGAGACAAACATTTGACCCTTGCTGCTGTAATACACCTAAAAGACAATCCCTTGGCATGCTAATGAATGTGTAAAAGGCGCTTTCTTCTCCATATTGCACTCCTAGAAAAGACAATAACTGTGAGAGAGCAGGCTCAGTTATAGGTACCTGAAACAGGGGTCATTCGAGTTGGAGGAAGATCACATCAATGGAATAAGACCTCTGCTCTGCCCTGTTTTCCGTTAATACCCATCTGATTCAAAGGGTATCGTGGGGTGTTAGGCCATGAACATTGCTGCTTTGGTTTTGTGCCTCTGTGCCCTCCCCACCACAATCAAGCTGAGGTACAACTGATTGTGCCAAATTAATATAGGTATCAACCCACAGTCAAAAAAAGAGAAGGACATGGAGGTAGTGGTATGAAAGACAGACCTGAGAAAAAACCCCAGTTCCTATTGAGGAAAACAGAGCAAATGACCTTCAGGAGCGTACCAGCTCCTATTCTCTTCCTAAAATGAACAAAGTACAGCAAGGGAGTCAAGTGATTCAGAAGGGTAGAAAAGACAAAGTGCTGCAAAGTGGAAAGTCAATAGCAGAAGATATTATTCAAGAGCAGCTGGAAAGGAATAGAGGTTAGAAAGAAAGACATCTCTGGCAAAAAATAAGCACTGGAGAAAGTACACTTAAAGGGGCACGTCAAAAAGCAAATTAACCAAGAAAATTTAAACGGCCTTAACAAATTGAGGTCTAATTGTGAGAAATATTCTCACGAACATATTCCTGAATCCAATATGAAACTGCTTCCTGCATGAAAGACTGCTCTGTGGGTTCAATAAATGCCTCTGAAATTGAAGACAAAAGGTAATTGAGCAGTTCAGGATATAGCAGGGAGATTAGTGAGACGTAACAAGGATCAGCAGGAGGATTCATTTTGTTAACCTTGGAAATCAATGACCTGGAAAAAGGAATGTTCAACAGAATGATGAAACTCACTGGTTCAAAACAAGACTCCAGTGAGTACAAAGCCAAAGAGCAATTAAATTCCGGTGATAAGCAAGAGGGTGAGCAGATAAGAAGTTTATGCAATGAGAATTATTTACAAGGAAATAAATTTGAGGACAAAAATGTTCTGGAAAGGCGGAGTATAAAAACACACAGTAAAGCAAAAGAACTTCTGTTATTCTGAAACTTGTCACATAAGCAATAGTACCAGTTTGTGCAGTAGACGTGGGGACAAATTAGCCCTTTATCTTAACAGCAGAGCACCAGGCTCAGTGGCTGAAGGGGTTAAAGCTGGATTCACACAGCCCGAACAGTGACAATAGTTTGAGTTCTCAAAACCTCAATTGCATTGCTGGATGCTGCAGGAATGGAAATTGTTTCAGCAAGAGGAAGGTGAAGAACTTCTTATTTACATGCTCAGCATTATTATTGGATAATCAGTCAACACTTCACCTTGGTTTTGGAGCCCCAGTGCCAGTTTCCGTGGAAACTGAAGTGCTATCCTGCAGCTGTCACAAGATTGCTTCAGTCCTGCAGATCTCGGTTTTGACAGCACACGGAGCACTACAAATACGGATTTTTAAACTGCAGCCACCAACGTGGGGAATACAGAAGTTCCAGAAACTTCTCTCAGGTCTGGGTGTGCTCATCAACAGCGCGTGTCATTCCTAGCAGTGTGCGTAAAGAGAGCAGCGGCAGCATACAGAGGGTTTTGTACAAAACACCGCAGTTGCGTAACTGACACAACTACAAGAGCTAATTATCCTACAGCACTAGTGAGAGACTACGCCGGGCAGATGAATTTCTGAGGCATTTACTCACAGCAGTCCTGGGAGGCAGGGAAGTGATATTATCACCATCCACAGGAGGCAAAAGGCAGCGTACAGTGATACGGAGCTTGCTCGTGTAGACGCCTGCGTAAAATTCAAGATTAACAAGATTAAGAACCATGCAAACCATCGACCTAATCTTGTCTCTTTTTACAGTCTGGGGAGCAAGGCGAGCACTACATTTAGCAAACCTGCCTCTCAGAACCCTACCAAGGAGCCGGGGCGCAGCGCAGGCAGCGGCACTGCGATCTGTACCCTGCACAGCAGGTGTCTCCCACGGCACAAGAATATTCCACCATCTCCACACTCCTGCCACAGCAGGCGTGATCCACGGGCAGAGCTGCGGGGGATATTTTTATGCACGCCTCGCTGTGGCGTGTAGATAAACGCACGGCCAGATTCGATAAAAGACGCGTGTTACTCAGAACACGAGTACCGTAGTTTTGGGTGCCACCGCAAGCAGCTCTGAGAAGTGACTCAGTGTGGATGACTGCAAAGAAACGCCTGCCCCGTGCGGGGAAACCCTGCATCCCTCGCTGGAAGGCGATGGATGGACAGCCTCCTGGGAGAGAACTTTCTGTGCTTTACTCAATGCACTTGACACCTCAACACCCCGTTCCACAGTCCCTAATGTCAGCGGGACACATGCTGCGTGCTCAGGGTCTGGTGGGACTAGGCACATTCCTGCGAAAGAAAGCAGTATCGTTTTCTAAAAAGGAGAGTACCTTTAAAATTTCAACCTACAATTATCTTAAATTATGAAAAATGAAGAAGAAAGCAGCCCATAGTATAAAACACAGCCGAATGTAAGCATTTCTTGAAATCACCAGAGGTCCCATTGCTTCAGTGGAAGGTCTCAGAAACAGAGAAATTGAAGCAGCAACGAACAGGCATGTTCTAGTTTAATAGCTCTATAAGCTCAGTCCTTCATCCTCCTCAGTCCTGTCATTAAAAGCATCTTCCCAGCTACAGTTTAGCCACAAAATGAGAACAGACCACAGCAATAAAAGCTCTTTTGTCTGATCAACAGCATGTACTTAATAGCAAAAATTAAAAAAAATATGCCATAGGTTTTTAAAGTCTATTCCTGTGCTTAACCTATTCTTCTTTCATTAGATGCAAAGTACTTAAAATATTTTGAATTAAATAAAAAAAGAAGAAAAAAATAAAAAGAAATCCAAATGCGCTTGCTAATTAAATAGCAACGACCTTTCTTTCATTTAGGCCATCGTGATAAATTACAGTCTTACATACTAATTAACTTCAAGTTTAATGGTTTTCTCTCACCACCTCAAGCTATGTAACAAAACAGAACATGCTCAGTTGAACAAAAACAAGCCAATATTGAAACTGGCCAATTTGACTCTGCTTCGGCAAAGCACTCAAACACACGCTTAAGTGCAAACACAGGAGCAGACTTGGAGGAGCAGCTCCTCGGGGTGGTGGAAAGGGTCTGAAGGCAGACAAGCAGCTTGGCCTCAGTGGGAGAGCCCTGTTCTCAGGACCACATCCAATGGCCTGCAGCAAGCACCAGCATCTGCAGCGCTGGCGTCTAATGCAAGACCCGTTTCTTAGCCCGCTCTCGGATTTTTTCTACATCTAATGAATTCACTTGCAATGAATCCAGAGCCTTTTTGTGGATCACAGGGAACAAACGGGACTGTTTTATGACAGGCAGCATGGCCCATTCTCTGCTACCCCAGGTGTCCGCCCGTGCAGGAACGCTGCAGCCGTCAAGGCAGATAGACCTCCCTTTCTGCAAGGAAGCCAAAAAACACAGAGCAGTCCCTGAGAGACGCCGTGTTTGCTTGTTAAAGTGTTTTATTGATTTAGTTAGACCACTGAAGGAAGGTATTTCTGTTCCTAAATAATCTCTATATTGTGGAGTTGATCAAGGTTATAAGTAAGTAAACTTGAGTTAAAACATTGTGAGAAAGTAGGGGAGCAGCCAGCCAGATGGTATCAGAAAAAGTGGCAGCCCCTGAGCCTGGGGGAGAGAGATGGGTCCATACAGACTCCCTGGGCCATCGGAGAAAGACTTGGATTTTTGTTACAGCTTGAGTTTTGAATCTGAAATTATCCCAGGTAGCTCTACTTGTGTGTTTTGAGTTCTTGCGATTTTTTCTCCCCCTAACAGCAGTAGGATAGTGATGCTCTACCCTGTCAAACAACCACAGGATTTCACTTATGGGTAAAATAATCCGTACCTGGTAAGGTGAGTGTTTTGTATCCCACGCCCACCTCCACAGGATGGGTATCTCCCATAGATATCTCACTGCAGATAGGAGTTGCATTCTGAAGTATCCTTAAGACCAATCCAGGCCATGCAGCTTGGATGGGGAGGGGTGGATTTGCAGACAGCCATGATTTTAATCTGGTTTTATTCTCTTTTCTGTTTTGTTCTTTCCTTCCCTTTGGCTCAGTAACAGGTAGTAGGGACAACCTGCCTGCAGACCGGAAGACGCTGTGTAATTGAAGGTGAAGTATTCTGTTCAGTTCTCTGGGAATGACACCCTTTTTCATAACGCAGTGTGTGAAAAATCAGGTAAGCAGTGCATACATTTTTGATGAACAGGAGGACCCTCGACTGTTACTAATGAAGTACAGAAAGAAAAGACAGGACTCTCAGTAGGAAAAGACCGTTCATTAAGTGCCTCCCTGGAGATCAAATGACACTTTCAATTGAGAGACCCTGACTGACTCCTACATTTCAATTGGTTCCAGCAGGATGCCTCTTTGTAAAGATTTGTGCTCTGTTAGCGTAAGATGCCACATAAATATTTTCTGACCTTTGCAGTAGATACTACCTTTCTTTTTTTCCACTGACCAGCAGCTCGATTTTACTTTTTAAAACTGTTGATCCCGCTGGAGAATGAGCACAGGAGCAACGCTGTGAG
>NW_010427309.1:53235-74807 GCF_000710305.1 Buceros rhinoceros silvestris | reverse complement strand
TGACTGAAGTAACGGACCTTCTGAACACGTGCTCTGAATGGTTTCTGATCAGGGCTTTATGTATGTCACCCTTTACAACCAGGCTTCCACGGTTCTTTTTGTAAAAGCATACCTGCCTTCTGCTAAATACCCATCACCAAAGATCAAAAGGCTTTTGAAGTACGTCCCCTAAGAAAAGCAAAAAATGAGAACTTAGAAATTCATTCATTTTAAAAATGGATTAATCAAAGGCAGCTCTTTGATCAGTGAAGGAAGTCCTCGGTTCCCAAACAATGAGCACTTTAATAGGGAACGATGACATCTCTCCGGGTAGATCATCCTTGAGGCATTATTGGGCTCTCATGAGTGTCACCATCAGGGCCGACCAGGACACCAAGGCACATCTACTTTTCATTATTGTACCACTTGAAAACTCGACAGCTCCACCCCGTGTACCAGCTGCTGCCTCCGTTTGGCTTTCCGGCGTACACAGAAACGTTTGCACTAGAGCTCCCGTGGTTTTATTTTTTTTATATATACATGTGTGCGCGTATACACACACACTCGTATACGTGTATTCGTACAATTATCCACTGCCATTCGAAAGGGAAATGCACAGTGATTCCTTCCTGCAGTGGGTTTTACATGACTCCTATAAAAAAACAACTGTGGTCACAAATAGCAGAGATTAAACAGCAACGCCAAGGTCTGAGAGGAGAGATTACAGATCCCGTATCCGCAGATGTTTGCAGCCACTGGCAGTCCGGCCGTTTAAAGGGCCATTCTCCCACATCATTACAGGACAGGCAAACGTGTGCCACAAATAATTGTCAACGGATCCCACGCTTCCCCAGCAGCTTAGTCTGGATCCAATGGAGCCTCTTCAAAACTTGCCATGCCCGTGGCAGAGGTGGCCACAATTTAGCGCCAGGTGAACCGAAACTGTCCTCCAGTGTCAAGAACTTGTCAGGGTGTAAGACACAATGAGGACACCTCATAGCCATGCTAAACCAGAAGAATTCACCCCTTGTGCATTTTTCACACCACAGGAAGAACACAGATGGGCAAATTGTGTAAAACCAAAATAATTCCTTGGGAACGACAGTATGGAAGGAGAAACAACTCCAAAGCACACTTTTAAACTAAAAAAAGAAAAAGAAAAAACCAATCAGCAGTATCAGGGCATTACAAAGGTACTTCCTGTCCAGAAAGAGACAGAAGAAGGTATCGCACCCTTCAGAGAAATACCAAAGCAAAGCAAAAAGCTTTAAAAGTATGAGGCAATTCTATAGTTTTGGAATTTTCTGGATAACATCTGTGCTTCTGTAAAACCTAGTCCTGAGAGCAAAGCAGAAGAACAGTAATCAATGCCTGCGTACAATACTACAGGGAGTTTCGGGAAAGGTGGGTATTTTCCTTCCCTGGCAGTGACACAGAGCTATCTAATCACCCTCTTAAACTAAGAAAGCTAATGCACAGTGAGAGGGGTGTGAATTCACAGCTCGCTAGTTCATTTTTTGTAGGTGTTCTTCCACCCAAGGTGCCATTGCCTCAGAGGGCTTCTCTCCAGCCTCGCCAGCTGTGCCACGGGAGCACTCACTAGCCTTGGCCCTCTGCCTGCACTGGATCTGCCACACGGAGCAAACCATGGAGCATGCCCTAATTCACATCAGCCACAGCCCTGGGGCCAGCTGCACGGCCAGTGCGCGCCAGCCCTGCTGATGTGGCCTGACCCAAAGGTGTACATGCTCACGGAACCCCTGCAGCAGCAAACGGGAGCAGGAAGCAACCGGTGGCAGAGAAGCACTGAGGAGCGTCTGCATCAACGGCATCCTCTGATGGCGCAGCTGGACCTGCGAAAGGGCCCCTGTCCAGGGCCTTGCTGCGCTTTCTGAGTGAAGTACGCTGCTTCACACGGAGGAGTTGGGGGCCGTAGCTGGTGTGCTGTCAGTTCACAGCCTGCGTTGCTTACTACTAATTGTTCACACAACGCTTGAGCCAACCTTTCTGTTTTCTTCCCTCTTTCTCGAGAACAGCAACTTTACTATCAGTAATTCAGGCAATTTAGGGTCTCCTGGGTACAAGGAACACACAGGAGTCTCCTCACAAACCACAGATATGCGGCTGCTGTTCTGCTGTTGATTAACAGTAACATGTTGCCATGTTTCAGCCAGCAGAGAAACCTGAAAGAAAACGGAGCTGAGCAGACTCAGCCAACAAACGTTCAGCCAGTTTGTCATTTTACTGAGCTGCACCTCTCTCTGTTCTACCCCAGTCTCTTCAGGAGATGCGAAATACCACATCCCGTGCTAAAATGTCGGTCTGATTCCGCTGTGGTCTACACCCACAAGCCTAAAAAATCTTCAACCCCAAAATATTAAACTGTAGGAAGATCACAGAGTCACAGGATAAATTAGGCTGGAGGGAAGCCCAGGAGGTCTCTAGTCCAACCCTGTTGTTTTACCGTTGAAGGCAATCAGGTCGGTCTGGCATGTCCTACTCCGGGCCAGCCTGTGCTGATTGCTCCCAGTGACCTTCTCCTGCCTGTGCTCAGAAGTGTGTCCCGAGAAGAATTGTGACTTGTTGCAAAGGCTGTAGAAAATTCGGACATCCGCAGATATTCCCATTCAGCAGCACCAATCACAACCCAGGTCCTTTGTTTCAAAGGCAGCTGTTAAGCTGCAGATGGGTTGGCTAGCGCCAGGGTGAGCCCTCTCCTAGCTGAGCAGGAACTACTGACCCCTAGGGTTCAGTCGCAAGATGTGATGAAACACTTCCAGCAGAAAATCAGACTTCAAAATCATTCATGGTCAGCGCTAAGAACAGTGGATTAGGCAATGAGTGCATTTAACAAACTGCTTCGAGAAGAGACATACAAAATCATGTTTTGGAAATCTTCCTGCTGCCCTAGGAGTTGCTGTTTCTTACACAACATTCCAAATTTTGATTATTCTGGGACAGTTCTCAGTGCTGTGCAATTTTTAAACAGATGGGGTTGGTTAGCTCCAAAACTCTTGAGTATGTCATTTTTAAATACAAATCTGGAAAATTTCCACCTGATTTATGCCTCAAAGTTAACTTGATTCCACAACAGCTGGATCTGTTTCACTAACTTGCACATTCCACAAACACAACCTGTACCTACATCCTCACATCTGTCTTCAGGAAGGATACAGACCCGTGGAATGCAAATGTTTCATCAGTGCGCACGTGGGAGAGCATTACTACTCGCATGAGGTTTTACTTGGGCTTTTAAGGCAGGCTATGCCATTATGGATTCACATTCAATTCTTTATGCTGCACATAACCACATCTCTGTAAAACTGCTGTAGAATTTTTTTGAGAATTTACTTTCTTATTTTAAGCAAGACCATTTTTTATATTCCTTTAGCATTACAACCAAGTGCCTCAGTACCATCTGTCGAATTACTCACATGGAGCCATAAAAACATTCTAAAATAATCTAATACTCCTTTTATTTGCTGGTGAGTGCCGCAATTTAAAGTATTTGTAATTCCGATTTGACATGGCCACTAATCAGTGCTCAATATCAGAGGAAAAACAAGTATTTTCTGTTTCTAATGATATGCAGCACTGTAACTTCTTACCAAATGCAATGTATATCTTACCAGCCCAGCACTGAATCTCACAAGACATAAAGTTTTGGAGCATGACATTGCATTGTTCAGATGTGGGAGAGCCACAACATTTTAAATGTGATAGATTTTTTGGCCTAGAAATGCTGGAGATATATATGGCTATATATTTTTTAAAATTGCTTCCTTTCTCCTGAAAGGGAAGAAAGATTGTTAGGTGGTTTTCTTGTGGCACAGGGGGAATCACGTTGGCTCTGAGAGAAAATAACATTGCGATCCAAAAGCCTCCAGGAGTGTGTCAAGATCCAAAACTGCTCCTTGGTTTCCTTCTGTGGATTCGAAGAGGATGAACTTTGGTGCTCTCGAGGAGTCAGAGACACCACGAGGGGAGGGAGGAAAACAAGGAACCCCACGTTCCAACACCTTGAAGTCAGCTTGCCTGCAAACCCGCAAATCATTCTGAAAGCGAAAGCACCGATAACTGCGGTTTACGTTGTTCTCTCTCTGATACCTTATTGCAGGCTTTGACACTAGGTTCACTGTCACAGCCTGAAACACAGCTGACCGGGCAGTCTAACAAGAAAACAAATAAGTGGCTTCATTTTAGGTGGCTTAGGAGAACATGGACATAACAGAGCAATTCTAGCTCTTCTCACAAAACTGTCCAATAGTGCCTGGGCACTTCCAGCGGTCCAGGGAGCAAGCAAGGCGTGGGCGCTGCTGAAAGCCAGCGCAGCAGGAGGGGCACTGCCAGCAACAAAACTGCCTCTGCTGTTGAAAGTTGTCCTTCAAGGTTCCCACTTACCAAGATGGTTGTTATGAAGTGAGTAACCCAGGACGTCATCACTGCCAGAATTTCATTTATCTTTAATGCACCTTTGCAGCTCTTTATCCTTATTGGGACTTCTGTAACGACCTGTTATTAAAAAGGGTGGACAGAATGCTGTGCTAGCTGTAAATCTGCAGTCATTGCAAGGCACTGCAGGTCTGCCCGTAACTCGGGACGAGTATCACAGATACTCTTATATCACAAAGCTCTACAGACATACCGTAATAATATACGTGCCTCCAAACGTTTATGGAGATATGATAAAGTGCACTTCCACCTATCTCTGACTACTCCATAAACACTGCAGGTGAACTCTCCCAGGCTCTGTTCCAACACTCAAAGGAACACAGAGACTTTTCTGCAGTACTGTAAATGATTCATACCTCTAAGCAAGAATATGGATTTCCACCTTTCTCTACGCTCTGTGCAAAGTCTCTGTTAAAAGCAGTCACCTTAGGTCCCTCTGTCTCTTGTCCCTGGCTAACTCAGCTGAGCCAATGCCTCAAACCCGTAGGAGGGCTACAACGGATCCAGACATTGCGGAGGGAAATGGCAGCTAAGTAAAGCGCTTCAAAACCTGCCTCATCGCACAGTAAACTTCTGTGTAGACAATACTTAGTCATCGTTGTTTAAACCCAAGTCAGGGATTTTCATACACTACCTCCTCACTCCTTCATATGTACTTTCCTTCAAAGCCCGAAAGAGACAACATTCACAGATTTGACACCTCATTACAGTCACACAGTTTTGAAACAGTCTTGTGTGGTTCCGAAGAGATTAGACTTGTAGAATTCACAGTCATGCCAAAGGACTCAAAAGACGGGAGACTGATGGTCAGCAAGGTAAACTGGGGCGAAGAAGAGGATAAAGCCAGTATTTTGAACAGCAAGCGGCCGGACTGGAGCTGGGCTACAGCGAGGAGCCACATCAGCTGGAGATACAGGTGTCGACAAGAAGTAGCGGTCCCTAACCCCTGGTTCTCTTACCTCATGCGAGCCAGTAACCTGCTTCCTCCCCAGGGGCAAGATACTGTGCTGAGCTGGGTCAGCAGCACGTTGACTTGTGACTGGAAATATATCTCATTGATACCAGGTTTCTGCTAACACGCTTAATGTCCAATTTAAAAAAACAAAAAGTGTTCTGAAAGACTGTCCTTGACAGATTGCCAGCTCTTGTGCTGAAGGATGTAATCCAGAAATCCAGAGTTGCTAGGCTCTGCATTGCTTGCTCGCTCTCTCTCACACACACACACACAAAGTAAAAAATACTTGTTCTCTTAAGAACAGAAGATGCCTCCTGAAACTGTACCTGTTATGGAAACCTGCTGTGTGTCCTAAGGGTGCTGCTGCCTATGGATAGCCACAGCCTAGATCTAGACGTGACCCCACCACACTGTGCAGGGGTACCAAGTGCTGCTGATGGGAGCTGCCTGCAGGTTGGTGCCCTGGCAGAGGGACCTGCTCCTGTTTCTCAGATTGTGTAGAAGGACCGAGCCCTGGGGCTCTGTGTAAGAGGATCTGCCTGTGCTTTTGGAGCTACAAGAGGAATCCCAGCAGTTCAAACATGGGAGTGAGTTGGCCTCTGTGTTAAGACCATGCCAGTGGGCTGGGCTGTTAACCTGCCTTATACTAGACAGGGTATTTCATAAACAAGATGAACATTGAGTAAACAGGGACGGCTTGCAAAGCCCTCCCCTGTTTGTTTTCTCTAGGCTCCCCAAATTCCATACGTTAAACAAAGATGAGTTGTTTGAAACCAGTCGCAAGGAAGCTCCTCCGCCCTAAATCTCTGCTTTTGTTTTCAAGCTTGAAATGGCCTGAATCGTGTGTGCATTTGCAGTTTTGTTCTCCAGTGGGAACCTGAGAAGTTGAAATACTGCTGAGAAGTGTGTCCTCACAGGGATTTCAGACCAGGTTTGAAGACTCATGACATTCAAATAGATGCGAGAAGCTGTAGAGAAGTGCTGAACTTCAGGCTATTCTTCTGAACTGCTCTCAGACACCAGCCCCTAAGGAGCTCACCCATCATTTTTAGAACCTTATTAACTACAGCTTAAAGGAAATAGGTATAGATTTTATTCAGCGGGGACATTCTGCCATGTGGAGCAATGCTCTCTGCATTTATTTCCTTTTCTGCAGTGTTTTGGTATGGCGCATTATTTAGGTATTAGATCTGAACACAAATAATTGTACAATAAAAACCAGTGACTCCACAGGTTATTGCCACAATAACTCCTACATCTCCACTGCATACAAAGTCATCTTGGTCGCTTATCCCACTTAGGAAGCAGATGTAGGGAGTCCCATTCCTAGTCACTACTAGGCACAGCGTGCCACTAGACAGAAGCACTCGTCGCTCAGTCAGTGCATTATTGAGACCATAAGGCATCTTCCAAAGTGAAGGGGAGGAGAGGGAAAGCAGATCTCTGCTTATAAATACTAGCAAATCCTCTGTACACCTCTCTCTAATGTCGCTTGTCCCTTTCTTTAGTTCACAATTAAATGCAGGGGAGGTAGAGCAGCTGGAAGCACTCCCATTCTGTCACACTCCTCTTTGTGTTTTCTCCTTCAATACCTTCTTGTGCTTGACTTTATATCCCACAGGTGGGGAGGGGGAGCAGGTATCATTTCCTAGCCTTCCTTACTAATTTCTGGAAGATTCATGAAACTGAACGTGAGAAAAGGGAGAAGGAAACCACAAATTCATTGGTACAAACACAAGTTTGCAACGATAGACATGGGACAACACAGGCCCTAAACTCCACAAAGAGCTTTGTGCTTTTAAAAGATTGCTTGATTTCAGAGCCTGACAACTCTGCCAAATTCATGCAACGTGATGGAAAATCCTGCATCTCTGCATTACAGCTTCAGCTATAGCTACTGCAGACTGGAAAAGACTGCTGTAAGAGTAGGAAATAACCTACCAGCTTTTCAGAAGAGTCGAGTCACCTCGCTCTCCTCTGCTGTTATGGTATCAAAGTCTCCGCAGTTTACATTTCAAAGGCAAAGAAGGAAAAACAAACACTGAACTAAGGAAGTGGCCAGCACGCAGAGCAAACCTATTAGCTGTGGCAGTTCTCCCTCTCTTTCCAGACACCTCAGAGGTCCCTCCAAAGCCCCAGGGACTTACACAGCCATGAAAAGCAGCAGGAGTGAACGCACCACGTGTCTGGGCAGCGCTTGCATCGCTGAAATCACTCTGCACACAGCTGTTTCTGTTCATTTGACTTTTCAGCACTAGTGACTCCCCTCACAGGAGCTCATTACAGCTCACTGCAACAGCAGCCGCTCGCCCCATCGCATCTCACCGTGCGCCAGAGGAGGTTACCCTTTCATCTCTCTGGTCTTTTTCAGCTAAGCGTTAGCACATTGGGGGAGTATCTTTGAAATACTCACTGACTCCCACTGGTAACAGTGCCAAGTGAAAGAATCATTTCCCACGGACATTTTCTTTCCCCAGGGCCGCGGACAGGCTCAGCTCACCCCTGCTCACAATGTCATCTAGAAACAGAACTAGCCCAAACCCCAGCTCTCCCTGTCTTCCAGCAATATTTTCTGGCTCTGTTCAGAACCAGAAAACACACCTATCCCAGCCCCAGCTGAAAGCACGGTGGTGGCTGCGGGCAGAGGCAGAGCTGCAGGCAACTCTGACAGCTTTTAGAAATTCATTTAGCCTCAGCTTGCATATTTTAGCCCATATTCTCTGTCAGAACTGGGGAGGGAAGGTTTATGGTTTGGTACTTTGGCTGGAGCATCCCTGGAGCAGGGCAAGAAATGGTGCCCCCAGACACCGGCACCACTCTGTGCACTGCTCGTTCCTGGGATGCTCCAGGCTGCGGTGCTGGAGCAAGTCTTCCCTTCACCCACCATCTCAGTACTTTTGATTTTGAAGCATCATTGGGGAGAAATATTTAGCTATAGCAAGGAGCCTTGACTCATCTGTGTGGCCTTTTTGATGAATTATAAAGAGCTCATGCTGCTTGCTAAGCACGTTACAGATGCCATGCCACAGGCAGAACTTTTTTGTATTTTTGTTTTAAGTGAAGGAAATAATTTCCAGAGGTTTGATGTAAATAACAGCATGATCTTTGTGCAACATGGAGACTGGGTGTTCTTGCCAGCTTGGAAACACTTTTACGCTATTCATGCCAAGCATGTACTCGGGATTTTGTTCTAGGAAATGCACGATCATTCTCTCTATCACATCTACATAGACTCATAGTCTTTAATTTCTCCTTAAAGCATCCCTGTGAGACAAGACATTTTATGATCCCCCCTTTTCAAAGAAAAGCTTTAAGATTTGTATGGATCACAAAGAGATTTAGATACTTAAGTAGAAAGTGGAAGCCTAAATCCCCCTGAAATGAACTGGAGATAAGCCCTCAATATGACTGAAATGCTTTAATACTTCACCAAATTTCCGCTTAAGTGATTTGCCCAAGGTCATGCAGGACATTTGGAAAAACAGCTCCAAACTCCACAGCTTGCACAATAATTACTCTCCCTGTGAAGAACGGAGATTTAGTAGTTCTGCTTTGGGTCATTTGGGAAAACAAGACACACCCGTTGTGTTAGCACACGCCAGTGGGCAGCAGGTATCTTTGCTGCACATAACCTATCAATGCAACTATTCTTCCTCCCCGTTTGTCTGGAGGTAGCCTGGAAATCTCAGCACAGGACTGCATTGTACCCAGCTGACGTCACCTGGGGCAGAGCAGAGACTTAAACCAAAATCCCATGAGTTCCACCCAGTTCCTTTAACCACAAGGGCAGTCCTCCCCACGTCATCCCTCTTCCCTCTGGGGGGGTCAGGATGAATGAACGGTGACTTGCCAAACACCACAGAGAGTGTTTGATGTGGTGGGGCCTGAATTGGCTCTTTCAGAGTCCCTGAACCTCTGCCATCCTCACAGAAAAATAAAAATCTTCAGATTTTTGTTTTAAATTCAGATCTAGTTACTGCTGAGCTCTAGAAGCAGCGTGTACACACAGGAAGATTTATACCTCCCTGACTGGTGTCAGGCAGAAAGTAAATTATTTATGAAAGCACTCCATGTGATACTTTATTTTGGATTTAAAGAGGCAAGAGTGATGGGAAGGTTAGTTTTAAAGAAAAGAGTTAAAAACACATTCAAACCTCAGTCTTGCTCAGGATCCACTCCCTGCTAAGACTGCTTGCACAGAAGCATGGATATGATCTCATCTCTATTTACATGGATAATCCCGTTCAGTTCAGGGGAGTTGCTCCTACTGCCACTGATTTATACAGGATAAGAATCGGGATGTGCCAAAAAACATCTCTGGTGCCAGCACTTCTGGGCTGAGTGGGTGTTTGCAAATGCGAACCCACTTTTCATCCCAACGTCTGATCCACTAGCAGCTTTTCATTTTCCATGCACAAAATTCCCCAAGCCATTTCTTAAATTAGCAGTAGCCAGACAGCCCCAACCAGCCATTGCTACATGAAATAAAATTACCTGAAATCCCGTGCTGCTGCAGAAGGACTAAAATCCCACACAGTGGGATAAAACTGACAGTAATATCCCAAAGTTTGCTGGGTGTCATTTCAAACCAAATAATTCTAAGTTCTTGGGGCTTAGAACAAAGCCCATCACCTTCACCACTACCAAAGGTTTAACCTCTAAGAGCAGGTAAAAGGCAGGGTTTTAAAAAGGACGGAGCAGAAGTCATTCCTTGAGATCAAGCCCTCTGCTTGTGTATGTAGTAAATCTAGATGGAATTTCACAGAGGAGTTAAATGGTAAAACACCTCAATAGATTTTTAGCGTGTCAGGGTCAAGCCGCTGAAGCCAAGGCATGAGCACGAGCCTCACATGATACATAACAACAAAGTTGTGCATCAACTTGCCCACAATTTCAGGAGACCCCTCCAGGGAGCAGACTCCAGTTTGCCCCTCTCCCTATTGGCATGATAAATCTGTATCTCAAACTCAGATTTAGATCCATAAACCTTGCGCTTTTGCAGGATTCTCCTCCAAGTCCAGAGTTAAGTAGCGGAACTGTGCTCACACTGACCACAGTTACAGCTGCCCTCAGCTCTCCTGAGATTATTGTGTCCTCAAGAACATTTTCCTCTCTTGCACTGTCCTAACCTAAAAATACTGTTAAAATGTAAGGAAAGAAAAGGAGCTGAACTGTATGTGTTTATACATCCTGCTACACATGGCAGGCTTCACACCCACAGCAGCAGTTCTAGTAATACACAGCCCAGAGACACACTGGTCCCAGCCTCTGGACCAGTCCAAGCTTAGTAACACCTGAATAAGGTTTCGGGGTTGCTATGACGTGCAACGTTTGGACTTGCCCCGTCTTTGGGTTTTAAACCTTACAATCTGTGATGTTCCACCTTGTACAGGCACAGGTCCTGGTGTGAGCCTTTCCTGCAACACAGTTAATATATAATTATTCAAGTGGCCTGGGGAGAACCTAGGAGGCACCTTCTCTTGGTCACGAGCACCAGCATCAGCAATCACTGCGCTAAAAAAATGCTCCTGTCCTTGACTTGGATTCGACTTTCCTTTAAGAATGAAACACAAACCTCTGTGTAGAGCTTGCAATGTACGCAGCAAAGTTATTTCTTTTATTACAAAGCTTCTCCAATCTCATATGGAAAAACAGTGCTATGCTTCTCAGGCTGCTTTGATAACTGAGCTGGTGCTGAGTTTTTCCAGAGTGCAGAGGATGTACACAAGCGCAGACTCTGATTCTCAGCAGATAAATGAACTACTGGCCTGGCAGGGGCTCTTTCAATCCTACAATAAGATGAGCTGCCAAGGCTGGAATATCTATCCCTATCTATCCATCCAATATCTATCTATATCTATGTGACAGACAATCCCGCTGGATTCTGAGAACACTGACAAAAAGGCCGTATGTCCTGCCCACGTGCATCTTTGGGTCCACCTATACTGTCAACCACTAGTGACTCTTCAGCATCCTGATCATTTACACCCTAAAACTGAACAAGAAAACTCTTTCTTCCCCCTTAAGAAAGGCTGCAATAGACTTTTCTTTACTTTTATTTTCCATTTCCACACTTTCACATCCTTTAGAGTCTGCTGTGATAAATGAACTGAGACTTCTACACTCAGAGGCCCAGAGCTTACTTTCCTGCTGGTTTTGCACCGTCAAGCAGACGTCTACACTTTTGATAATTTAGGGCCATTTGTTCCATCAAGGTGGGTATGATACTGTGCCTAATCAAGCCCAGGGCAGGCAGGCAGAGCATTCAGCTCTGCCTTCTCTACAACGTACCCAACTACCATAAGGCAGGTTTGGGCATGCTGGCAGAAATACGAAATTTCTACTGTAAAGGCGATGTTTTGTAACTAAACAGCAGCTCGTAACTGTAGAATTGTGCTATAAATCAAGGAAGAAATAATATTTTAATTTAAAAAGATCACTATTATTTTAAATATGATTCCTCCAGTTGATATGCATAGATTTTTCTTCCTACTTTCTTTATTTATTTCAGTAAGACGGTGTTTATCTCCACTGCTGTGCTCAGAACTGAACACAAAGACTTTGACATGCTTGCTCCTTTCTCTTTTTTTAAGCTACATAATGAATATTACTGACATGTTCATGGCACTGTCTCAGCAATAAGGCCATGTGATTTCATGTCAGCATGAAAAAATAAAAAGGAAAAGTAGAGACAAACTTTTCTGTAACATTTCAGCAGCTGTTACCATAGTAATAATTCCTTCACCAAGCCACCAAACATCATCTCAAGGATTTTTCCAAATGCCCA
Source organism: Buceros rhinoceros silvestris (assembly GCF_000710305.1). Taxonomy (NCBI): domain Eukaryota; kingdom Metazoa; phylum Chordata; class Aves; order Bucerotiformes; family Bucerotidae; genus Buceros; species Buceros rhinoceros. Next base: position 62,634 of record NW_010427309.1, on the reverse strand, counting down.
TAGAAGATGTCGCAGCTATCAATAACCTCTTTCTATAAAGCCTCCCAAAATTGTCACAGACCTTTCTCTTATGTCATTTGCTGAAAGCAGAAACAAAACAATAAGGGCTAGAAATAACATCTCTGTTAAGACGGATGGATGCGAGGAGAGGTAGAAACGGGGGAAAAAAAGTGCTGTATCTTTGTGTGCCCAGGGCCTAACTTCCCAAACAGTCAGTGACGCCGACTGTCAACTTGACATATGTCAGCGCTGAGGCATCCAGGAACCTAAACGGGAAAAGCTTTAGAGAGCAAAGCCAGTTCTTTTAATTGTCTGAAGGGTGTCACCTGCAGGGCACTATTTTGTAAAGCCAAGCAACGTAATAAAATAATAGCAATTTGCACTGCTGGAAGTTTCTGGGCAGGTTTTGGCACAAGCTAAAGACGTGCCACTCACCTTGTTTTCTAGTGAGGCAGAGGCACAGATGTAACTCCAAACACAAGCACAGCCCTGGTGGCAGAAGGACTGAGATCCAGTTATGCCGTTCACCCGAGCCACAAAAAACTGAACCGTCTACATGTTGGTTGTTTTTTTTTTTCCTAAATTCAGTGGGACTGCAGGGTTAGAAAAAGAGTGGGGTGGGCAGCAGGAGGATGCACTGCACCTAACGCTACTCACAGAATACATAGGAAAAATTCCTCCCCCATTCTGAAAGTGGTGATTGCTTTAACTTTGTATGTCTGCAGGAATGACCATAGTTTACTGATCTGTCCCTCCACCACACCAAGAACCATCGCTGAAGTCCCAGCATCTAACCCTGCGTTTCCCGAACCCCTGTAATACAGTTCCTGTAAGCTCCTCCTTGGACAAAGAATTGCAAAGGGGAGTTGCACCTCCTCAGTTTAAAAAAACGCCATACACACACAGTGGTTCTCAAAGACTGGTTTTGTAATGTTCAGAAAAGCTGTTTTCCCATAAATGTTTACTTCGTGGGAGTTCCAGGGCAGAGATATGTAGAGTTAAGTGCACTCCTAATACATTCCTCAGATACAAAGCACTCCCCGTTTTCTCTTGTGTTCAAACACCACCAGGATAATAGATCCTGGACTACAACTGGAGTACCTAGCAACTAGCAAGATACAAATAATAAATAGAAATATTCAGCAAAGCTCCGACCTTAGCAAGAACTTATACATGCTTAAGGAAAATCAAAGCTGAAACCAAGCCACGCTCAGAACCAATATCCTTCTGACATGCTGTCAGAAAATATTTTTTTTAAGCACTCATGATATCATGGGAGTTTGTATTCTGGAACTTGCGGCATTAGTCATTTTTTCCTACATCATTTGAGGCACAGCTTACGGCAAGCTGTCTCGGTGATCTTCATCTGACTGTCCAAGTCTCCTTTTTCATCAGTTCAGACTCACCCTTCTGAAAGCGTGGGAGTGCAGCGGCTCACAGTCACCGAGATGGTGCATGCGGAGAAGGTCAGCGGTGCGAGCAAATGGCTAATTCCACCATATGCGCCTGGAGTTACCTGCTGGGAATGAGCAATCCCAGAAACCGAGCGCACAATTAGACCTCCTGTTGCATGTCAGCCTCTGCTGAAAATCTATAATTAAACTGATACAATGATAATGAATAGGAGATTTAAAAAGCAGACCCAGTAACTGCAAAGACACAGAGACGTGCTTAATTGTATGAGTTTTCCCAGTGGGAATTACAAAGCACCTTCCACTGGCTTTGTCTAAAATGACAGAGCTGAGAAGGCTTTCAAATCTGCTCGGTGGGGGCTCGTCCTGGCCGCTGCCCAGCCTCGAGGTATGGGACCAGGCTCTGCTGCCTTCCTACCCTCGGCTTTGCTCGGTATGGAAAAGAAAAACAGGCTCCTGGGGGCTGTACCGGAGCCGGCAGAGCCTCTATAAGCCCTGAGGTTGTGCACAACTTGCTGTAGGAACACGGGTTTACTGGTTTTTGTACCCTCCCGGGGGGGCTGCTTGCTTGGTCAAAAACCCAGCAGTAAAAGGGGTTATGAAAACAGTCAATGATACAGAAAAATGGACGATTCTTTTAGTTAGACTAAGTATCTGTGCAGTTGATAGTAAAACATTCTTTTTGCACCTGGGGAGGTTTTATATTTTTGCAAGACTGCATTGATCCAACTTTCTAAAAGGAATCGGGATTTCAAAGGAGGAAACAAAAATGTTTCACATAAAAACACATCAAAATTACTCAGTTCTCAGCTGGCAGGTAGAAGCCTGAATTTGTTTGAAACAAGTTTGCAGTCAACCCAAAACTTCATTTTTCTGTCAGAAGAATTATTAGCAAAAATAATCATTGCCCAAGTAGTTAAACTCCGGCAAGAGTCTCTAAAACTACAAGCCTAAGAAGCAGCAGCCAGGCTGGGCTGGGCCGCTGCAGGCTGGAACAGGTCATGATCTCTGCTGAAGAATGCAGAGGGGAAACGTAAAATCCATTTCAACCAGTGGGTCACACACAGACACCCAGCACTCAATCAAGTGCAGGTTAATTATCCACAAGCACTTCAGCGTCCGTATAACATTAATACTGTGAGATACCACTGATTTTGCGTTACTTTAAAGACATTACATTAGACAGCAAGAAATAGTATTGCAAACTTCAAGGCAGTTTGTATGCAATACTAGTCTCTCAAAAGACCTTTTTCCACGTCAATCATACAGCTTCAGGAAAAGGGTAAGAAAATTTTTTTACGTATTCATTAAATAGTGCTTAGCTTTATTTGAAAGAAGTATCCTTCACAATATGTCGTGCTAATATGCCATCGCATTCTGAACATTATTGTTTTTATGCTTATTAGGCATATCCTGCTACAAGAAAGCATTTTAAATTAGATTAAATCTTATACATGTTTAATGTGGTGTTCTCACAATTTAAAATGCTACTCTATTAAAACAGCAAAGAGAGAAATTGACTCACAGAATAAGAATGTGAAAAGAATAGATCATGAGTGAAATGAATAATAGATTAACCGAATAATCATATTACTACCTATATGAAGAGTATAAATCACAGCAATCTCATCTGTCACAGCAGAAGGAGGCAGAGCAGGCTCTCCAGTACAGAACTATGTTATTACCTAATAAGAAAAGAGATAAGTGTGATTATCTGTTAATGAGAGACCATTTCATTGCAGCTGATGCCGGGCATCAATCCCAAAGCATACTGGACAAGAACACCCTTCTGTGGATCCTCGTTCCCATCTGCGGAAAGACATTCCACCCTCCTTCATCCTTAAACAGCTCTGACTCGCCCTTCAGCAAGACTGAAAGAACAATTCCACGCACCTCACTGCCTCACTAACAGGCATTAATTTCAGTACCATCCTTCAGACAGAGCATCCACCAGGACTTGACAGCCCTGAACCGTTCCTAGGAAGATGTACTCTGTGTAATTTTCAGTAATGAAGACAAATCATTAAGAAGCCAAACTAAAAGGCTACTGATAGTAGTGGAAAGATTCCCAAGGATTCAAAGGAGGTTTGATTCAAACTGTCTCTACATACACGGTCGCAACAAAATATTATATTTTTAAATATTTGTGTATGCTTGATTCATTCACTTACATAATTGCTGTGAGTGCATATCTGAATCCACATCTGCAGCACGAGGTTAGAGATTACAGACATAATTAGAAGAGAAGAGCCAACATTCAAGTCACAACAGAGCACGGCTCTTACTTCAGCCTATTATCCAAAACCAATACACCAAGGAGTTCATTTTCCATTCTGTGCAGGATACACAACTTCGAGATACTTCTCAGAGATAGAGTCCCTAGCAAACTTCAGTGGCCCTCAGCCAACAGAGGATTAGTGGAGGATGCTGAAGACACAGCACAGAAAAACTGGAATTACGGTATGTGGAACCAGGGCTCCTCTACATGGAAGAAGTTTCCCTTTAACAGCACATCTCTCCTCATATTATCCATCCATCCCTCCCTCCTTCCGTCCCCTGGCGTCCCCTGTTCTGCCACCTCATCTCTTCCTCTTTAAAGAGCAGAGAACAGTCAGGATCACCTGGAAAATGGGATTCAAATACTAATTATGATTAAAAATACGAAGAGCTAAACAACGTGCAGAGAGACCTGCTGGCTCTCAGGCCATTCACCGCCCCGGCATCACCAGCTATTCAAATACAAAGCTTGCAGAAGAGAAAACTGATTGAGATGGCAGCTGGCATACACAAAACAGGAGTTGCCACCCAACGGGCTCTCTGCTAATGAGAAAGTAACATTCGTCAGAAGTTTTTAAACTTGACCTTGTCAACATCAGATTGAAGGAAGAGGTTGGGAAACAGGAATAGCTGCTGGCATTAGGAGCTGATTGTCAGCTGAATTCAGCGTCAGAAGGGCTCGCAGTCAATCTGCTCCGTGCTCGCTAAGTGCTGTTGTAGAATGTGTTTGGATATCTAAGGACGTGCGTTTTGAGACGAGGGGAAAGCAGACAGAGATACTGCACAAATACCAGGTGGAAGACAGTATCGGTACACACAAGTAGGGCCAAATTCTGCCTTTCCAGCTACAGCGGCGCAGTAGGACAGGGGGAGAAGAGGAGCTCAGCGGCAGCAGGCTCTGCTCTCTAAGCCCGAGATGGCTGTTGTCAGCCTCACAGATACAGGCAGTTTGTGCTTCACGATCCCCTGTGGGTAGGTTTATACCTCATGCAACACAGCACAATGACCTCACATCTTGGGAGCTACCAGATTTTCTCTGTCACGTGAAAAATCATTGCGCCCTCCCAAAGAAGATGCTCAAGAGAGATACTTCTGGGGGGGCTGCTGCAGGAAATGACGACTGCGGTATTTGATCTGACCACATTCAGCCGCTGAAGCATCCTTTACAGTGCATAGCCAGGTGCACTATGGAGGAAGTAGATTGGTTTGACTTGAAGAACCTCCCCAGTCAGTCACACGGAGCCCAGGATCACTCACCAGGCCTGACATCTGATGCATAAAAAAAAAAGTTTCCATCAATTAAGTGTCACTGATTCAGAGCCGTGACAAGACAAAGTGACTCAGTGAGGGTCTGATTAGGAATGCAAACTCAAGCTGCATGTTCTTGCAAAACAGTGAATTTTTAGCTTTACAGCTTAACGCATAGCTCACTGGACACCCATGCAATAAGAGCAAGATCCTTCTGGCAGCTTGTGCTGCCAAACCCTGCCCAAAACTGCTGCCACAGTAGGAGCAAATTATTTCATAGCAGCTGGTCCAGCAGTGGCTCTGGATGCAGATCTAGGAGCATATGCTGGTTTTATGCCAGTTCTTAGCATCTCACAGCAACAGGTCGTATAGCTCAGCACCCCAAACAAGAAGTTTCATCCCTGTGATAGACGTACAAAACTACCGCTGCAAAAGGATGTTCCTCCTGTCAGGAGACCTGGTTTCGTGCAGTCTCCTAAAAAGGGTTATAACCAAATGATAGTTTCCAACAGTGCAGCTGTAGGAGTCTAAGGATGCAAGTAAGGTTTACAGGAGGAGGAATATCCGTAATTATGTCAATTAATGTATGTATAAAACCCCCACAGATATAGCCTGAAGAACACGGGTACTTCTTCAGGGTTGAAACGGAAGCAACAAGCTGAGAACAAATTGCTTAGACTTCAACTTCATTGTGTTAATTGTGAGAAGGATAGAACAGAAATCAGTCTCTGCAAGGATTCTGGACGACAAAGATAACGGGACATGATTTTCCAAGTGCTACTCACACATATTGAGAGACTGTTGCTGATCCAAATTTTGTAGTTTAATATCATACTATGTAAAACATAATTAAAATGACATTTTAAATGAGGGCAGGACAGAACAGAAATGAGGAGAGTAAATGTGACATACGCAATTTTATACCTGAGGCTTCAAAACAACTGTTGCCCAAAACCTCAAGATCATAAAAAGTCCAAAAACTGATTGAAAAGAAAAAAATAGATGGGATGAGAATTAGGAGTTCTTGGGGAAAAATTCAGGAGATGGCCAACAGCCACAATATCATAATTAAAAAAAAGAACAAGCTTGGCTAGCAGCACATGCTCATTTGGTGCAAAGTGAAGGAGGCAATTAGGAACAAAAAAACCAATATAAAAGGGCTGAAGAGAGGGAAATCAATAAAAATTACTGTAAACAAAATTAGAAAAGATGAAATATTTATTAGGAAACCTAAAAAGGACAGAGAAAGAGCCACTGGAGGCCTGGCTGAGGACAAAGAGTTTAAAGAGAGCAGAGGAACCTCAGCAGCGCAGCAGCCAGACAGCTGGCAAAGCTTTCAATAAGAATGCAGAAGAGGTAAGATTGTTCAGCACGTATTTCTGTTCTATATAGGAAAAGAGCAGTAGGAAAAAGAAATGTTTTCCAATCCTTGAGTAAGTAAAGAGGGTGTTAAAGATCTAGGAATAAACGTTTAGAGGCAGTTAGGGAGAGCCTGCACCGAGGAGCTGAGCAGAGTTAGATGAGATCTTTTGAATTTTTAATAAACCTTGATATCTCGGGAAAATCCATTCATTTTCACTAGGTTCATTTAAAGCTAAATTTGTGGTTCTATATCTAGGAACAAGAAGTTCAGCTACAGTATAACCTAGAAAGTGATCCTTAGATGTATAAACAAGTAAACAACAAATAGGGAGGTGAGTTTACTTCCATTTGCAGCGCTTGTGAGACTGATGATGATATACTCTACAAACCCCTGGTACCCCAATTTTAAAAAATGATGTTGAAAACCATGAAAGGTGCACTACAGAATTTCTTAGAGGATCAGAGAACATGCCTAGGTTTGTAAGACAAAGGGCTCAAAACAGAGACCAAGGGCTGCCTGGTTTACAACGCATGGAGACCGCAGGGAAGGAGAGGGAAGAACAGAAGGGGAATAGTTGTTAATAAAAGGTTCTTTAATCTAGGGGAGACAAATTCAAACCAGTGCCTGCAAGACATGTAATATAGAGGATGATTAAATGTTGAGCAAACACCAGGGAAGCAGTGGATTGCCCCAGGGTGGTCCAATCTCCCTCCCTCGTGTGATGGAGAGATGCTGAAGGCACCAGGTGTCAATCGCGGGGCAGAAATCCTGCAGCTGGGTACACAGCCCCACACCGGTGCTCCCTGCAGCCGAGGGTGGGTGAGGGAGACAAGCCCTGCAGGGTACAATGAAAAGGGCTGCTGGTCTACTGCCTGAGTACGGCAAAGCCTTCGGGCAGCCCTTCTCTGGTTCAACAAGGCCTTATTTTAACAGTTAGATTTGCTCAAGGGCAAGCACGGTGAAGCCTATCAATAATTTTGTACTTGCAATCAGCAACGCGTCTCTAAACAAAATAAAGCCTGGAAACTCCCTGAGCCCAAGATTGCCTGTGGGGTTGTGTTTGCAGAGCCGGGAATCCCGGCCCGTTGCAGAGGCACTGCTATTGCAAATGCCCAGACCAAAAGCTAAAGGGAGGAGAATTACAGATGTTCTTTCGATGCTGAGTCATGAGTCCACTTGTGCATCTCCGTCAAACTCACCGCAAGAAAGCGGCTGGAGGCAGATGATTTGAATGCCGGAAAACAAATAAATGTGGTTCCAAGCCACATCTGCTATCTCCTGAACAGCAGCTTAGCGGAGCAGGACGCAAACAACTCTTCCCTGAGCGCCAGCACCACAGTGCTGCTAGTGCTGCTCATTCATTCGTTTCCCAGCACTGGGTCCTCAGCTGTCAGGTGGGTCTTTGCCTCCTGAAGCACTTCTCTGCTTCTCACCACTGCTGGGACATAATATGGCTCTTTCTTACAGCTGTGTCACGTTGAAGCAACTGCATTAAGACTGGTGCTGCTTTCTGCGAGACACAGGCGATAAAAAGCCTCCTGAGTGGCACGAGCTTAACAACGTGTGGAATTGGTTACAGGAAGGTAAAAGACCCCAATCACTCGCCCTCGCAAATGGGAAAATAAATAGGCTTGTCTGAGTTTCTCGGGTTAGCACGTAAGCACTTGCTTCAGCAAAGAGGATACGCAGCCTGATGGTGTAACGAATGAGCCCAGGCAGCGCCACCGAATATTGGGCTGCCTGTCATGAAACAACAAAAACCAAGAAGAAAGCATGTCCTTTGTGCATTGAAAATTATATTTCACGTTTCATTATGTTTAACAAAACTTTCTCATATCCCGACAAATCTGCAGGGCATTTCTTGGTGCAATTTTTTTGCATGAGTTGGCAGGGTTCTGCCGAATTAACATCGATACAATTACTCTTGCGTGAACATCTCCCCCCCAAAAAACTCAGTCCAAGGATGAAAGACACAGCAGCTTTCAAATGTTTTACCTTGTAAAATTAAAGTTATTAGAAAATGTAATCACCCTCTATCTAGTCTGTGTCTACGGGATATATTTACACTCCCAAGAGAGGTTAAAACAACATTTTTAGCAACTGCCTCCAAACACAAATCAAATCTTTGTGAGATGCTACATTGATTTGCATATGATTAAGCATGATCCTTCCCCTCCACTGCAGTTTTGCTTCATAGTTTTGTTCCTGCGCGAAGGTTGCCACTAGCCGCACGTGTGACACTTTCCCCTGTGACTGCCTACTGCCAGCAGAACCGACGCCAGTGCCATGCTAATGAGTCCCAGGGAGACAGGCATGGGGCTGGAGTTGCCATTGTAGCTTTAGCAGAAGGGGAAAGCATTAAAATGCTTCTGGCAACTTCTGGATCTGCTAAAATTTAGTCAGTTGGAGAGTGTTTACACAATGTTAACGTTGAACTGGGCAATTTCTGGCCCCAACACGTTACATTTTTATCCCGTCTGTTTTGCAGCATACAGCGTCTGACAACGCAACGCAGCATGCCAGGTTTTACACGTTTGCTAAGTAGGGCACTGGGCACCTTGTCTACCTCCTCCTCCCTCCCACCCTTCTGCAGTATTTACCCGTTAGACTCAAATGGGTCTAAATAACACCCGACATAACCCTTGGACGTCAGATTGCAGCTTGGAGGAGCCTGTCAGACAGAGCAATCACCCTTCGGAGGAGAGGCTCTGGACAAGGACACGAGACAGCAAAGGGTTTCAGCTACAAGCCAGGAGCATTTTTTCCTCCTGCTAGGAAACTAGGAGCACTGAAGGAGAACAGGAAGGGCTGACAGGCTGCACGCAGATTGCTAACCAGTCACCAATGTGTGAATGAAATGAAGGCTCGTGCCAGCGCAGAGGGCACGCGGCTGCTGCTGCTTGGCAGGGTTTGCAAAGAGCAAGCCCACGCAACGTGGCACGGCCACAGCTGAGGTACAAGGTCACCCTTCTGGAAAGAGTAAAAGCTCCATGTTAAGTGGAAATAAGTGGAGCTGTTATGCATATTGAAAGCCAGATTCTAGACCGATTTGGGGGGAAATCCAAAGTAATTCCCTGGCAGTCAGACCACTCCGCTCTT
>NW_010427309.1:48120-53138 GCF_000710305.1 Buceros rhinoceros silvestris | reverse complement strand
CGCTCTTCCAGTCTACGGAGCATTTCTATTTACATAGTTAGTTTTCCCACTGTAACAGCAGCAGAGGTCCCAGCTGTGGTGTAGGTACCAATTTGTTAGCACAAAATGTCATGCAGCAATTGAAGACCAGCTCTCTTGAGCGCAAATCTGGCCCAGACACCCACCCAACAGGCCTCCTCTCGCACTCTGATACCCTTCCACAAGACAGATAGCCCCGAGCCTTAGCTGAAATATCTGTTAATAGCATTTACATACCTTACAAAGCTGTTGCAGAAGCTTAATTACATTTGTACTGCAAAACGCTTCAGGACTGTCAGGTGCCAGGCACCGCAGAAAGCAAAGCGGAGACTATCACAGGCAGCATGGCTTAGCTTTGGCAAGCTGTGCTGCCGCAGACTGAACGTTGGTAGAATTTTGTTGCAAGTAGGAACAACGAGATGCGTAGTTTACATGCACATATTACAGGCCTATAAGCTCAGTTTTTCTGTGCTGCTTGCAGACTGCTGTCCTGTCCTTTGTACATCTGCAAGCACTTGTAGGATGTGGCTTCCCCAATAACGACTGTCAGTCCCTGCACTACCTGGCCCAACGCCTTGAGCCTGCGGAATGGTGTAATGCTGGAGCCTGCTGCTGCCCCGAACTCCCAAGGCGGTAATGGCAACGAAAGTTAAGAGTTGCTTGATGGGACTGGTCAATCACAAAATTGATTTAGAGTTGGAAAATTGTATAGTTCACGCCCTCCAACACTGCAAAGATGGCATCCGATACTGAAAAGTACCTGTAGATGCCATTTGTGTGCCCAGTATAAACCTCCATGGAAACAATCTCTCAGAGCACAGGGCTGGAGACTTCCCAGAGGTTTCTCCTTATTTTCCCATTGAACTAGCAAAGGGGAGCACTTTCAGCAGAGTCCCTTCTACACCATCACACAACGTTTTACCTGATAAAAGCAAGTATTAGCATAGGCCCAAACCTGGCATCTCTACAAGGTCTGATGTGTTTACAGTCGGAACAAAAAGCCAGCTTGAAACCACAGAGATGGATTCTGGTGAATCATCCATCCATACACAGCTCTGACGTGTAAAGTTGAACTTTTTGTCATGTTGGAGCTTTTTATCACCTTTTTTCCTATCAGTCTTTTGAGGGGAAAAAAGAGGAGCTGAGAGAAAGAGAAGTGATTCATTTTTTACTAGAGTGAAACAATAATGTTCTTGTAAAGTGTGGTCACCCCTGTGCTCCATTTCAATAACAGCAGTAACATCTGCTCCCGCTGCCATGCTCTTACCCTTCACCTGCTAAGCTCCTTTTTGTTTTAATAACAGGCTCCTATCACATTTATAAGACCATGAAAATTGTATTTTTTCTCTTTTTTTCATCATTAGCAATGATGAAGTAAAAAGCGTTTGGTGAGTCACTGATAGATCATCGTCTCCTGCATATGCAACAGGAAGCTGCTGCTGGGAGATGTACCCCTGCAGGAGCGGCAGCCTGTCAGCGCTGCTTGGGAAAACTGATCGCACCAGCCTCTCTTTCCTACCAACTTCTCACTCACAGTGCGTCAAAAGGAAGCAGTACAACAACGTGATCACTAGGTAAGTCAGCGATAATGTTTCGGTGCTGGAAGTTATATACATTCATGATGAATAACTGCAGCTGCACCGGGCTCCATCCTGCCCTACCTACCCCAAGCCCTAGTCGTGAGAGGCAGCTGCTAAACAAAAGTGAGATAATCGAGGGCTTTGACCATGGGCTCGCTGCAGGGCAGCCCTTTTCGGCAGCGGTCCCTGGGGGAATGGCAAACCTCTCACCGCAGCCAGGCTCCTCCAGGCCACTTAGCCATGTTCATCCCAGAAGAGCTGACAGGGACAAGCTGTAGGCTCAGAGAGCCTTTTAAATTGCTGCATCTGCTGCATGCGCCACGGCTGGAAACTGCCCCTAGCAGACCCAAATCACCACCAGCAACTGGCTATACATCTTTGTTATTCTTGCTGGAAACCAAGGACAGACCAAGTCCAGTCTCAGCAGCACTGCTGAAACTGGAAGAAACCTAGCACGCTGTGAACCCCCTTCCAGAAACTGGTTTTACCCTTTCTGTCTTCCTCTCCAACATTTCAGGCAGAGACATCACTTCTGTTTCCAGAGATGCTCTTCAAAGGGTCTGAAGAATTTCTGTCCGTAATTCTGATATTCCAAGGTGCTATATTGCTCCGCTGTGAAATCCCTTGCTCAGCATTGCTCAAGCTGGCATTCCACACTTTGCCAGAAACGTTGTGCAAAAGTATAAATCGTCAAGGTGATTCACTCTGAGCACGTGCCTGGAGGAAAGGCAGTGATATGGGAAGGAAAGCCGAGTTTCACGTATAGAAAGCAGCTGCTTTTCAAGCCATGAGACATCAAACAACCATCTCGAGTTGTGGTTTCTATGCCACTGCACTTTTGTACATAAAGTCATATCAGGAATTGAAACTTCTTATCTCTTTTATTCTTAACCTTTCTAGAGAAAAATACTCGTAGTATGAAAAAAAACTCAGTATTGTGAAAATTTTTCAATTAAATCCTTTTTTATGAATGTTAAAAGGCAACAACAACGTGATCTGATTCCTTGTAACAAATACTAACTTTTGAAAGTTAATTACCGTGGCTTTTTATCCGTGTCACGTCACTTCTGTGGAATCAGTCCATTGATTTACAAGCCTGACAGCTCAGAAGTTCGCATTCTCCTTTTGCAGAACCAGAGGTTCCTCAAAGTAAATGGGATCGATTAGCCTTCTGAAATTTATCCTCCCGCTGTTCTCTTACTGCCTGTTTCTTACTGGGAAAAATATCTTCACTTTTCTAGCCGTGGCATGCAGACTTTACTGCAGCACACGTGCTACCGACTCATCTCGGACTCCCTCTCGTGCTGACGTATGCCACAGTAACTCCCTCTGCTTGGCAGGCTCTTACCTAGCAGAGGGTCCGTTTTTGAGCTTCCTCCCTGGCTGAGCACAGGACTTTGTACTCTTGGAACTCCACCTAGAATTTTAAAACATGATTGCTGACCAACTGCATTTATTTTAACCTTGAACTCTGAATTATTCTATTGCTACCCACAGATTTGTCTTCCGATGTGGAAGGCGATTCAGTGGTTTCTCTGCAAACAAACACAGGTATCCATAATGAAGAAGGTGATGAAGCTGCTCCAGTGCCTCTCTCTCCACCACAAACCCTCTCCGATGTGGGCACTGCCGAGTTCCCTCAGTTGAGAGGCGTTCAGAAACAGTCATGGGAGACCATTAGAGGTTTAGAGTCACGCTTCTAGGGGTTCTTTGTGAAGACACAGAAGAAAAAGTATCTTTCTTATTCCTGGTAGTTTACATTATATTTCAATCTATTTTTTTTTAATCTAAGCTAATCAATTTCTTACATAACTGATATTTATGCATTTTTCAACCAGCTTTAGTTCTGTGTATCCTGTTATCAATTCTGCACAATCCTGGAGAGATTTCCTCCCCACTGCCACCACCACCTGTCCCTTCCAATTAGTGTCAATTGCAGTGAAAATCTTTGTGATATTGAAACTATATTAAGACACATGTACATCTGTTTAGAAAGGCAGATTCTTCTTTCCACAGGAAAAGCTGCCATTTCAAAATCTGTTTTTATTTTGATTTGGAACATAAAGTCAAAAGTTTTATTTACCTGCAGAATAAGAATTCTAATAAAATAATTTGTTACCAACTAGAAATATTTCAAAAGTGCCAAAAGTTTATAAAATAACATCCCTATTGTTAAAGGTTCAAAGTATATATTGTACTATGTAAAATAGAAATTGGGACCAAATGCATGAAATCAAGAAAATAAAAAATTTATTTGTATTTATTCTCATTTTTCTTGTCAGAATTCTTGGTCATATGTCAACATATTCTAATTAATATCTAATCCACACCCCTGCCCCTCAAGCTGCATTTTTTAGAGGAAAAATTGTCCCATTAAAACATTTCTAAGTATCTCTAGTTTGCGCATTCTATCACCTATCAGTCCTCACGTTCTCCACTCTCCCCATTAGAACCTATCAAAAAGACAAGCTATATTTCAAACCTTGCAGAAAAATTACTAGAACTAAAGGTTAAAATAAAAAACCTAATTAGATTCTCATTATGCCCAGTGCGAGTTAGACCCCGGCTCCTCGGACAACCACGGACTAGTAATCGTCTGAGTATCCCCAGAGTTTTTTCCTATGTGAAGAGCAGCTGAACAATAGTCAATTGTTTATGAATCTGCTTGATGAGATTTTTCTCATCAGTGGGCAGCTTCTTCAATACTAAAAGGTTCGCTAGCCGTTGGGATAAGCCATGGTTTTTGATTTCATCTCCTCTGAAATGTTCCTTTTTCAAACCAGTAATTAGGCTGCTACACATATCTGAAAGCAGGAACAATGGAAATGCTCTTCAGTAACTTATTAGTCCCTACAAAACTTCCATGAAATGTTAATAAAAACACGGTGAAATGATCTTCAGGTAAAGTTTTTGGCTGCTTCCATATTATTCATTGCACTGATCAGGAATTAATTTGGTTCTTCAAGGCCTGAACTGGCAAGTTACTTGACGGTGATCTAAGAACAGACATCACAGTATTTTCAATTATAAGAAATGTTTCATGTTTTGCTCTTCTAAAGAGCAAGATCAGCTAGAAATTCTGCACATCACACTGTGCATCACCCATTTTCCTAATCACAAATAACTTGCATAAAAAACAGAGTGGCCATTAATATTTCATCCACTGCGTATTGCTTTCTGGATTTTCTAGATTTTTTTAGCACACAGAAATTCAGGTGAATGAATTCCTGCCTGTTAATATTTATTCCTTCACTAAGAAATTAATGTAATTAGAGGAAGTGAGAAAGCTTTTTAAAAATGGTTAATTGAAAAGCTAGCTACCACCACAATTAATTGCCTAATTAAATATTATCAAGCACAGAACTGAGGAAATCAGATTATGCCAGCCTGCAAATATACTTTCATCTTTGATAGCTATTC
>NW_010427309.1:40353-48025 GCF_000710305.1 Buceros rhinoceros silvestris | reverse complement strand
TATCCCTGCTGAGAAGGAGGAAGAGACTGTCACTATTATCAGTGTGTCATGAGAAGCATAAATCTCTTTTTAAAGCAGTAAGCCTGGAGAAGTCTTGTTCTCACACACTAATTCCCACCCACAATCCCCGGTTAATATTTAGACCATGTTCATATTCTGTCAATAGTTTCTTTCGTCCACATAAACGACTAATTTCAGGTATTATTTTCAGTAACACATTTCCGAAGAGCCCTGCGATGAACCAGTTACTTGGTAATGGGAAATCTAATCAACAGGCTCCTTCAGAAGTATCTCCAAACCCCGCGAATTAACGTAACGTGAAATCTCTTGGTTTGCTTAGTAGTACCAGGGGACACTCACATCCTACCCATGTTATCGAGGAGGTTTTTCCTTCTAGGAATCAGAACAGTCACAGGAGTTACATGGAGCTCAAAAACAGAACTGAAACAATTTTTTCCTGTCCTCAAGATTTACATGCATCGTTCAGATTATAAAACCCGTGTTTTATAAGCCAGGAAGGAGTGTTTTAAGTGCTTGCCACTCAATTCAAGCTTCCTAATAAAGCTGAAAAATCTTCTATTTCGGACAAAGAGAGGACAGAAATATTACTTTGTGATTAATTTGTACTTTTTTTTCTTCCTCTTATTTAATCCAGAGGTTACCTATTCACAGAGCAAAAATTGTTCTGGTTAACTAGAAGGTATTCATAGGCGTATACTGAGTGTAAAATCACTAGAATTTTCTGCCAGATCCTATAAATGTCATACAGCTAGATATTTTCAAGCCCCCTGTTCTTCCCTTCCAAAGGGGAACAAGGCTTACAGCAGTTACCATGATGGATGTACTCAGTAACCTCTTTTCAACCACCAAACCCACTTAGAACTCGAGTAATGTTTCAAAGAATACTGGAAAAACAAAAGCATTATCTGTATTATCCACAAGAAAAGTTAAGCTGGAAGAAATAAAAAAAAAGGAGAACCCCTCCCGAACTACCAAAAAAAAAAACCCACCACATTGAAAACATGGGAGATGTTCAGACACAGCCAGCTGTTTAAGTCCTGCTGTTGAAGGAATCTCAAGCAAAGAAAGCCCGTTAGTAAGCTTGAAACGACACGTTAAACGCTACAGCAGTCACGGTGTGATTTGCTCTAGCCTGGGTCATTTTACGACTTTATGCAGCTCCCAGGGATTTTTTGCTCTTGTCAGTTAATGATTATTCTTACACATCGACTGGGGAAGAGCAGATCCACCACAGCTTTCCCTCACTGGTTTCTGGATTTTTACAGTCAGCATTAGCGGGTTAGTTAAGCTGCCCGAGTCATAGCACTGGAGACGCTGCTTCCAGCAGCTGAGCCGCTCAGCCGCAGAGCTCCCGGTCAGGGCCCAAACGCCGTCTGGGGCAGCTCCAGGCGCTCCCAGCAAACAGCCAGAGTTCCTCCACTCCCACCCATGTCTACTCAACTCACACTTGCTTTTAGTTACTAATTGAGTTTTTCTAAGCTTGGACCTGTCATCAAATGAAACTGCTCATAAATTACAAAGCATTTCTGCTCTGAACTCTTCCACTGGTCTGTTCAAGAGGGGAGAAAATCCAAGAAGAGAAGAACGAGGTGAAAGCAGTGCAGAAAGGAAGACACCCACAAACAGCACAACTCAACTAAACTGCAAAACACGCATTTTGCAAAGGAAAAATAGAAATAAAGAGAATACCCTGCTTAAAGAAGAATCCTTCTGCAGCTGCATAGTGCACATAAAATCCTCAGGACTTACCTCATTACAGACCTCAGCAAATAAGATCAGACTGTAAAGAAAAAAAAGTCTTCATGCTGCAACACAGTAGAGACTTGTGTCCACGGAGGAGCTTGTAAACAAGGAACAAGAGCCATCAGCAGGTCTTGGCCTTCCGGTGCAAACAGATGCGTTGTTACTGGAACACCTTCACCACGCAGTACCTCAAAC
This sequence comes from Buceros rhinoceros silvestris, assembly GCF_000710305.1. Lineage (NCBI taxonomy): Eukaryota > Metazoa > Chordata > Aves > Bucerotiformes > Bucerotidae > Buceros > Buceros rhinoceros. The sequence goes on along the minus strand of NW_010427309.1, from coordinate 46,066 downwards.
AGGTCACATCTATCACAGAAAAGATCACCGGTCCTTCAGCACCCAGAGATTCCAATTATCACCTAGCGTTCTAGCGCACAGCAATGTGACAGAAGGAAATGACTGACCCCTCTGTTCTGAAGTGACAGAAAACACTTCCTCTCAGCGCTGATGACTGCAGACCTGCTGTGCAAACTGGCGTAGTGTCCATATTATTCTTGCACTAGCCAAGGAGTCAACATCTCAGCTGTTACATGAATCTCTGCCAAGTACTTCATCCAATCTCCTATAGTAATCCATGAATATGCAGCAGCCAAATCTCTTCTCCCTTTGACATTATGAGGCAACAGCAAAGGAAAACAAGGTTTTGCTCATATAAGACTCTTCACAGAAAACTAGAGTAAAACTAGATAAGTCCTTGGACAGGGTTGAAGATTTCATGAAGATTTGTTTCTGTTACAACTCAGTTAACTAGTAAATGAAGAAGAAATGAAAAAAGGTCCCCTTTTGTTAAAAAGGAAATTTAAAATACTCTAGTGCAACGTGTGCAAAGACATGCAGAAAAAGAATTGAGCTGATCTAATGGTAAAGGCACTAGACTGCATCTGCAGAAAGCAGGATGAACTCCCTGCCCTGCAGAGTACCATACAGATCATGCTGGGTCTGATTTGGAAACCTCTGAGAACAGAAGGAGCCTACATATCCAGCAGGGAAGAACATAACTTTGGATTTCACCATTCCTCTTCTCGCTCTGGTGCAAGGTCTTCTCTCAGGAGGAAATGAAAGCACTAAAATGTTAAAATACAGTACAAATAAAACTACGCTCTTTTTTTCAAAGTAATTCTAAGTACCTGATGAGATCATTCTCACTTGCTAATTGGTTTTTAAAAAATATCTGATTACAATGGGCCCTCACTAATTCACATAATATTAATGATAACCGTTACAAATTACTTGCTAATTTGCAAAATCCAGCAAGGAACCTCACAGAAAAAAGCATCAGAAAATGTACTTGCTTCATTTAGATTGTCAACTGTGGTTTATGGTTTCTTCAATTATTTACAGCGTGATAATGCTTCCTATTATACAAACTAATGTATCACATCACATTTTGCAAGAATAATGAAATCTTAATCTTGTAAGCAATTTCTGCTGGAAAGGCATTGTTAATAGGTAAAAGAAAGAGTTGTGTCTGTCGCAGAGTTTCTGGGTGGATTTTGTGTAGCACATCTTCCAATGGGAACTGGGAGTGCAAATTCGGACCCCAGCACAGCAGCCGAATTTCCGGGTATCCTTACGCTGAAGAGGGGTCATTGGCCTTGCACAGGCTTATTTTCCATATGTCAAAAAAAGTACCTAAATGCCAATAAAAATAACGAGATTCTACAAAGAGGACTTTTAGGTCATGGTCTGAAGTTTGAAGATATATCTTATTCACGTTGAGGATTTTTAGAAAAGTTGTTGTAAGCAGAATGTATTTGTAGATTCTCACCATCCAAGACACAGCATGAAATCTGACTTGAACCTGGAAAATTTAATTAATGGGAAGTAAGAAAAGCACAAGACTCTGGAGAGAGCCATTAACTTATGAACTTACCCTGGCTGAGAGGCTGGCAGGAATTTGTTTGGGTTTTTGTTTTGTTTCGTTTAAACACACTCTACTCTTCTTACAGAAAACCTCCCCAAACACTTCTTGGAAAGACCCAGTGGAGACCAAAATTGTTCATACTTGAAGTTGCTTAGGAACTTTATTCATCCTGAGAACTAATTATTCAATTATAGTTGGGACTATCAAGGAAAACTAAGTCTCTGAAGGGTAACGTACATATTCCCTTTGTAATTCCCCCGTAAAAACTAGCCAGAGCAAATCCGAGATAAGGAAATGGCTGCTTAGTCTTTAGTTACAGATATTTATTTCAGCTGTTCCACAGTTCTCACACACATTTCACTGGAGACATTTATTTTACAGCTAACTCCTTGCACCTCTAATCACTTTTTTACCCAGAAGGAAATAAAATCAGCATTTTGAAATACCACACGAAAACATTTAGATATTCCCCCTCTTTTTGTCTGGCAAAAAACTTTTTGCAAATGATTTTAGTAACCCAGAGCCTGCATTTTGCAGGAAAACCAGTATTGGTAGCTGACATGCAACCAGAATGCTTCTCTTTTACATTCACCGCCTCTACTAACAGTGTGAGGGCAGTGAAGACGGCAAAGCCAGGCACTGCTTTGGGCACCACAGCAACACAGTGAGGATACGTTGTTCAAGCCTTGATCTGCATCAAGCGATGGCAGCTTGAGAAATGCTCACAGCCAATGTCTCGCCGACCACGTTTAACCAGTGAGGAACAGCGCAGTGGCTCAGTGAGAAAAGACTTAACTAGAAGTTGTGGCATAGCAGAATTGTCCTTTACTTCCCCGGAGTAAGAACAGAGAATTTTAGATCTATAATATCGGAATAAAAGCAATAGACCGGACAGAAACACAGTTACAGCTGATTTACTGACAAAGATGGTGCTGTAGCAACAGGACTAGATTGATTCTCCTGTTACTCCAATGCAGTCCAAGATACAGACAGTTATTTTGGAAAATGACTGATCAGCTTTTGATTTATCTCAGTAAAATATTACATTAGTTATATCTGGACAGCAAACCTTTGCTCTGAAAATAAATACACACGACTTGCACCAAAACCAACAGAAAACCCTCTGGAACTGCTTTGGTGCAAACACGTTTAGGTGCAAGTGTTGGAGGCCTGTGCTGAACCAGAAAGACTCGGCAGCCCCCAGGGAATCCCAGAAATACAGGTTTCCAATGGAGCATCAAGTGAAGTCAATGAGTCTCCAGATGGTCAAGAGCCGATCTGTCAAATTAAATGTGGTCTCAGCACAGCCAAGAGCACTTCCTAAAGGTTAGCACTGCACCTCCCTCTTCGAGCTTCCTCCCTTGCCAAGCACCCTCCTCAGGTCACAGTGTTTTCAGAGCTTGGGTCAAGGAGTAAAACCATCCCTGAGGGACCCCATCTGTTGGTGGGGGATTTTGAGTAGGAGAAAAAAAGTAAAAATAAATAAATCAAAATGGAGAGAAGTCAGCAAGAGCCCATCAGTTTAGGATTCAGCTGTGGTGTCTGGACCGTGGAACCAAACCCATTCTAAATCATGAGAAAAATGGAGAGCATTCTCTTTTATTCACAGCCAGAGCATCTGATTTCATCGCTTTGGCAACAGAGTTGGGGAGCAACACAGCGCTGAGGCAGTCCGTACGTTAATGAGGGATGGTGGCACTTCGCATAGAAGACTTGATAGAGAGGGGGGAAAAAAAAGAGTGTATGTCCCTCCAGCTGGCTTTTCATTCTGCTGCTCCTTCCCGATAAGGCTTATTCATTTGCACGTGTTCCAGACAGCAGCTGAAACAAAAGCTGATACTGCATAACTGACCACGACCGGCACACACGGACAACTCAGCCTGCTGGGTCCCTCTGGACATGATGCACCCGTTACAGGCACAAAGCAAAGAGACGCACCTCCCCAAGAGTCTTCTACCTATGGCTGCTTTCTTCTGGAAAAGTAACTAGGGCTGATAAATGGAACGGTAAAGGTTAGCAGAGGTTGGTTAGATACCCATTTAAAGAAGAGAGGGCAAAAGGTTCATCTCTAAGTACCTCTCATTTCATTTTTGTCCCAATTTCTTTCAATATTGTCATTTTCTTTTGACGTAAATGCTTCATAAAAGATTAAATAACCTATATAAGGGCTAAATTAAGGGCAGACCGTGCGCAGAACCTTGGAGTACTCCTATAAATTAACTGTACTTTACTAAGTACTTCCTACAAGACATTTCTACCTACAAGTCCTGCTGCACCTTTGTCCTCAACCCGTGACAACTCTCTCAGCACAGAAGCACCTACTTGCCTATCTCCCCTTATACAGCAACTAATCACCTACCACTCACTCATCATCACAGACACCTATGGCAGACAAAGGAAACTATCCCTATCTTTAAGAGCTAAAAAAGACAGACCAAACCTCAGACGCTTTAGCACTTAAACAGGTTTCTTTACAAATCAAAAAGTAGAAGAGGCTCAGAGGTGTACACAAGCAGATGGGCAGGAACCTCACGCCTGGAGGTACAACTCCCAGCTCATTTCATGGACACTCACACAACAATGCCCAAACCAGACACTGCGGACAGGTAAACAGACCAAGCACGTCTGGAGGGTTTCCACACCGGAGCGGTGAAGTCGCCTTCATCGCCCCTCATCTTTTCTCTTTTTGTTTCTTTGTTACTTGTGGAGGTTCTTTTCAGTTCAACGCACCTACGCCCCACACCCCTGCAAGCTTTTGTAAAGTAAAGCAATTCTCACTTTCCTTAAACTTTTTTTATTTTCAGGCAGTTCACTGTTACAAATTTCCAGCATGTTTCTTACTCTTTTTATCTCTTCTATAAATCTTTCAGAAACAGCAAAAGGCTGTTGAGAGTGTGACAGATATTACTCTCCAGTCCCTTTGTTCTTTGTGGGGTTTTTTTTCTTCACTTATTTCATTTTGCTGCAAACAGCACCTTTGTACCTTGGACCAATTCAATAACCATGACTCAATCCGCAACCCATACTGAGCTGTCTTGTGTTTCATCTTGCCTATTAAAATCAGCACATAGCGTTTGATGAGTGGAGAGGAGCCTGCAACCACCTACAGAAACTCTAACCAAGTGGATGGGTGCTCAAGAGCCATGAAAGAGCCGCTGTGTCACGGCGGGCTGCGCACGTCAGCCTGCGTGCCTTTCAACATGAGCACTTTCTTTGTCACTCTCCCCACCTCTGGTCTCTGAGAAGCCTCTTGCCATAATTATGCATCCCCTTTTAACTTTCCTTTCATCAGTGGGGAAGGGTGACTTACTGCCTGGTGCTTTCACAGCCCGCTGTCCCTCAGCACCGCTCGTATCACTTGCCTAAGTGACAGGAGTGATATTTCACCATGGCACAAGCCCTGTTCTATGCATTAAATGTCAGCAGTGGGGTGGCAACAGGAGCGGGGAAAGAGCGCTATGGTTTTTATTACCCGAAGCCATCATCCTTTCAACAGCAGTCAGAGGGGTACCTGAGGGCACTCATTTTCATGGAGGTGATTATTTCTGCTGGATTCAGTCCTAGACCCTTTTTTTCTTTTTCCTCTTTTTTTTTTTTTTTTTTTTTTTTTTTTTTTCTTTTTCCTCTTTTTTTTTTTTTTTTTTTTTTTTTTTTTTTTTTTTTTTTTTTTTTTTTTTTTTTTTTTTTTTTTTTTTTTTTTTTTTTTTTTTTTTTTTTTTTTTTTTTTTTTTTTTTTTTTTTTTTTTTTTTTTTTTCTTTTTTGGCAGGGTTCGAATACCCCAGCCCGAACTGTGCAGTACTGGAGAGAAGCCCTTGCCGCAGACCTGCACAAGTGCTTGCAGAGAAGGTTTTGGGCAATGATGCCACATACCCACATTCTCAGCAAATACCAACAACTCTTTCCAAAAGCAAATCTTTGCAGACACCCCTATAGAGCAGTTTAGCTTTTTTAACTGCACGGATACTAGCAGGTCTTACAGAGCTTGTCCAAAACGTCCCCCTTAGTGCCTGTTTCTTGCCTTGGTGTCCCAGGAGGGTCACACAGCCACGGGGCTGACGGGCACTGACTGACACTGACGACTCAGCCATGTGCTTGCACGCTCAGATCAGTGTCCACAACACACACATTTCCAGCTGCTCACTGCA
>NW_010427309.1:39602-40192 GCF_000710305.1 Buceros rhinoceros silvestris | reverse complement strand
GGCTGTAGCCAGCCCCCGTGTTTCAGCAGCAGTTACACAGTCGCAACCTCCTGTCTGAGGCTGATGCCAATACCGCTAATTTAAATGGGTTTGTCATCCATCCTATTTAAACAGCACAATTTAGCCTTCACTATTTACAAAGACTAACCACACACTTATAGAAAAAAAATACCTGGTATTTTGGTTCTGGTGTAATGCTAATAAAGGCAGTCTAAACATCACCTCAGTTCCATCTGCAAGTAACACCTTTACATTTAAAAAGCCCACAGAAGATTTAAATATGAAAATATATGGTGTTATAGCACCGTAAGGAAGCTGAAAGCACGCTGCTGAAGGAAGCTGCATTCAAATAAATGCCATCATTTTATGTACTAAAAACTTAACATCTAAAGGACAGACATATAGTAGCAAATAAATACTGGATGAGTTCAGGTATTTGGAGTTCCTGGCTGGGTGGAGAGAGGCAAATAAATCCTCAAAACCTGAATCAGAAGCAAGTAAATATATTTTCATTATATTCTCATCAATATTTCACTTTGGGAGAAGAGATTTTCACTATCCCAACGGAATAACAAAGGAGTTTCAGCAGG
>NW_010427309.1:26641-39463 GCF_000710305.1 Buceros rhinoceros silvestris | reverse complement strand
CAGCAGGATTTGGGCACTAACTCAATATCACTTTCAATAGCCACATAAATGGTGTATTCAGCTTTAAAAAAAAATTGTTCGTTTAAAAAAACAAATAACTCTCATGACAGGCAGCTCAACACAAAAATAGTGCAACCATTAATTCTCATCAGCCCGTGGGGGTAGGGACTTCCTGCTCTTCACAGTTACACAGCATTTGGTTCTACAGTTAACAATAACCAAAGAACCCAGACGGCTCTTGCCAGTAGTGAAGACCTGACGGTTTATAAATTTCCAGCACCTTTGGTTTGGGCAGGAAAAAGGTAAAGCGATGGCTGCTGCACGATACAGCATTTAGGGAGAGAATCTTTCATGACTGTATGTTTACGGTATCAATTATTTCTACTGTATCAACATTGCGGTTTTGTGGCTTCAGAATGCTTGTTACAAAAACAAAATAATGGTGATAGACAACATCTGAAGAAGCTTTTTCATGCACAGCACTTGTGAAAGGGTGAACAAAAAAATCAGACAAAAAAAAAAAAAACAGTGTTTTAAAAAATCTCCCAGTTGGTGAAATCTGTCAAAAAACCCATCTACTAGCTATTTTTTCAGGTAAGTCTAAAATATATTCAGATATAGCAAGTACCTCTCTTGAATTATAAATTCTGTGTAGAAATCCAGGAAAGGATACGTCCTTTTGTTATGGTACCCAAGCATTCCAGTAAATATTCCACGAGAGAGTAAGCAACTGCTACTTGATCCTTTGGTTAATATTCCTTCTAAATGTTAATTTTAACTGTAGTCTGTTGTAAAATCTTAAGCCAGCTGGAGCATTTCTGGGGTTTTGCAAAGACTTTGAGACCTTTCAAGAGGCATCAGAAAACGTACAATTTACCCATCTAGTTTATAAGAGTGTGTCCAAGAACTGCTGCAGCGTGTAAAGAAGAGAGGGGGGAAAAAAGACAAAGGCACAGCTAACAAGACACAAAATGAAACAAAAAAGCAGCGGAGATTAGTAGGAAGGGGAAGGTCAAAGAAAGTCAGTCTGCTGCTCAGCGGGAAAGAATGTCTCAATAAACAATGCTGAGCAGACCAAAGCATTTACTCTCTTCTGCCTCAACCTTCACTAAAAAGGTTAATTGTGATCAGATGGATAACAAGATTGATTCCGCCTCTAAGAGATTAGTGTATGAGCTATGACAAAAACCAGATGAGATCGAACAACGCTTGGCTACATCAGAGCTTTTGATGTTGGTCAGGAAATAAAATACTCAAAGGAGTATTGAGGGAACTCGTACAGCTTTTGGAGCAGAAGTTGAGACAAGTGAGAATCCAAATTGCTAGAAAATAAGCAAGGGAGGATCCAGGGATTTATACATCACTTGGTATGCAAAGAAATACTGAGGTAAATAACCTGTAGGAAACCTGAAGATGATGTGAAGATGAGTAATAGCCACCATGGATTTGTGAAGAACAAATACGTCAAGCAAATGTAATTTCCTCTTCTCTGACGTTTCTTAATGTTGTTTTACTTGACAGTTCATAAGCAACCCTGGGAAATACAGACTAGATACGCTTACTGTAGCCCAGTCAAGAAAACATACTGTGAACAATATACAGTTGAAGTGGGAGGACGCACTGAGCAGCTCTTCAGCAGATGCTGCCGTTCAGGGCTGGTTTTGCAAACGAATACCTTGGAACAAGAAATACTTCCCAACATAGATTCCTTGTCAGCACTCGAGAACACGGGAACACCTCATTAACTGTTAAATGCACTTTCGGGTTAATTGGCTGTCTTATTTCAGCTGATGGCTTCTCTCTAGACCTGCGTTTCTGTCTTTACTTGTGAGTTTATGAGACACATGGGGAAGAGTTACAGGAGATATCTCAGTGCAAAAGGCTCCAGTTCATATAGGGACATAATGTTCATCACCTTTAAAAAAGCACGCAGCATTTCAAAGTCATGTACGTGAATGTTTTCAAATGTGATGTCACACGATGTCATCTGCTTTGATGTAGGTTTCCTAACTGCAGTCATTAGGAAATGCAGGGCTGGCAGTGAAAGCTTTCATGTGTTTACCATGTGGTCACTCCTCAAAAAAAAAAAAACTCATCTGGCATCAGCTGGGCACAATTGCTGGGGTAGTTGAGCACCCTCAATTCCTAACAAACTTAGTATCAGCTTAGGACCCTCAGCAGCTCCCAGACTTCAGGGTATGTGCCTCATAAGATGTGCTGAATGAGTTTTCCAGTTCAGCAGCTCCATCAATACTTCGTGCAGCCTTGGTGAGTTACCTGCAAAGCATACCCTCCTATTTGAAACAGGAAAATTAATTCGCCAAAATTTTGCAAAAATTAATTTGCAAAAATGAGACAAAGCAGGCCATGACTTGATGGGACTGCTTGAATTTCATAAAACGTGTTCACTTGAAGGTACGTGCTCAGAGACAGGTTGCTGTGTGGGCTCACTCCGAGAGGACACGGACCCCCTTCCCAGCACTGGCAACACCTTCTTCCATAAACATGCTGTAAGTGAGGAGGTGTGTTGCAAGTCTCCTCAAATTCTGCTCTTGGAGATCTCTGCAGGCTGCCCCCTGGCTTCTTCTAGGAACACTAGTTAAAAACACTTCGGAATATAAAGCTCCATTTATTTTTCTGTTTAGGTATTTAGGATTACCAAAGCTTCGCAGGCATTCAAAAAAAAAATCTCTAGATGTACCTTTCACAGTGGAAACTGCTCATCTCTGAGGGCTGGCTACTTTTGTTGTTTTTTTTTAATCCAGATTCTTAGACCAAATAGCTTTTTTCCATTAAAAAATTGAATACAGTTTAAAACAAATCTGGAATATTTTCCCTATAGTATAATTCAGCATACACGCCCATAATTTAGCCACCCTCTACACCCACTTTAGAAAAGCTTTCCTATTCATTATGTAATGTTTTACAGCTTTGACACATTTCCTATTGTTATACAGGTGCTTACTATTTTTTTTCACCTCAGAAGGAAAATGAGAATCCAGGGTGCATTTTCATCACTTTACTTTGGCTTCTTTAGGCTAAACACACTCAATTCTTTCAGTCCATATTTGCGAATTACAGCCCTAATATTGTTCTTCCAGATTGATGCAATTGATCTTCCTGAGCTTTTGAAGACCAATTTTATCTGTCCTTAAAGTCTCAGACTCCTTTTCTTTTTCACAGGTTTTCACATAAAATGACTCAGAAACATGGAATGAACAGAACTTCCAGGTTTCATTATAACACCTTACAAAATATGAACAGGTTGCCTTGAAAACTTGACTAGAAACAGAGAATCCACTGAAGACTGTAAGGCAAATGAAGCTTTACGGCTGGTAAAAGTAGACTATAATGGTTACCAAGCAGTTTGAAAGCAAAAAGTATTTTCAATACATACTAAGATAAATTCAAACGTGTTTCTAAATACTGATCTCTTTCATTTGTCGTAGGACATGCAGAAACCATCTCTATTTTATTACACAGCAAGGATTTTCACATAATTAGATTAGCTTTTTTCTGTATTCAGACTGCCTTCTAATTGGTAGTGCTGGATATTCCTAAATGAGTAGCATCAATTTTCTTCATATTTATCAGGACATGATCGTATGTTTTATGCCAGGAACATTCCTCTTGCAAAATAGATGAAGTCCCAGGCACAGGTTAATGGAAGCTTCTCTACTAACTTCAAAGGAACCAGAATTTTTACCCACATATCTAATGCAAAATCCTCAGAGGTTAATGAGAGTCTTTTCCACTGACATCAGCGTGTTTTGAACAAGGGTAAAAGTTGCTCTAATTCACTACTTTAAGCCCTGATGAAAACATTTAGGCATTCCTCTAAGAGGACGTTCCAACGTTTTCCTAATTTGGTCTGTATTTATCAGTGATAGGGAAGGGAAGCAGGTATTTTCTTTCAGCCGTCTTCACTTTGCTCTATGGACTGAATACGAGAGTAGATTCTGGTCATGTTATATTTTTGTAAGGTTAGTTCAAAGGACATCTGGGAACTTTCATTCACAAGTGCTTTAATCTTATAAGAAATTCCTCTCAACTTAGTTATCTGGTTTCTAACACGTTAATTCCTGTAATGCATCATTATATATGCTAAAATAATAACTCATCCCTTGATTATTTCTTTTAGAAGGAATTCTTGCAGAACTGTCAAGGCCATAAAAATTAGCATTAATTACCCTGAGGCATTTCAGACCAACACTTGTTAAGCAGATCTATTAAAACCAATGATGAGTTTTGAGTAAAACCTATGAGACTTATACAACACCAATTAAGTATAAAAGTTTTAAACTTCTCTTCCTCTCCCTTCCACCCAGCCCCCAATGAGGGTAATGTTTGCAAGATTCAAACAGGACAGCACTGACTAGGAAACATCATGATGCTTAATGACTCGCCTGCAAAAAATAGAACCCCAAAATGTTTTCTTATGAAAAGTACATTTGGGATCTCATCGTAGCCACGCAAGAGAAATTGCCACCCTGGTACTTATTTGTAGGACAGTAGCAACCAGCAAGTCCTAATCACGACTGGGAAATCTGCATCACCGGGTATTTGCATGTGTAAGTCCATGTCCTTATTATTTATGATCTATATACAGACACGATAAAGGATCATTATCTGTTTTCTACAAAGGTGAATCAAGGCACAGAGAGACCAAGTGACCATCTGTAGTTCACACAGGATGACCCTGGCTGAATGAGAACGCAAATCTTCAAATCCAGCCCTAAAGCCTCTTAATCACAATAGCATCCACCTTCAACCATTTTGTTCCCAAAAGCCTGCAGGAATAAGCCTGCCCAGTATTTGTAAAAGACCAAATATTTGAAATATTGCTGAAGGAGCAGAGCCAAGTCCTGAAACCTGCAAAGTATGGTGCCACTCATTCTCCAGGGTAGCAGCAGCAGTGTTTGCTCTGATGGTAGGCTCAACCTCTTCGACACTTTCTATTTATTCATGTCGCCAGTGTTCTAGCTATCCTTTGCAAGCACAGTGCTTGGACGCATCAGGTCATCGATACAGTTTGATTCAATACCACAGAAGTGGGGAGATCTGCAAAGGCAGTAGGACACACAAAGCGTCATCTTCCCCAAATCAAGGCACTAAGTGCACTGGGAGAAACTCAGCAGGGGCTGGACACGCAGCTTCTGTGACGGAAAAGCCTCCATTCAGCCACACAACATTACTTTGTCCCAGTGCAAGGCAACAACTCCCAGCTCCAGCCAAGTTCAGAAACCAGCAGAGAAGGTGCCTTTCTGTCCCTGCTATGGCCCCGTTTCTGCCCTGCTGTTCCAACCCTTCCCACGTGCTGTCTGCCGGCAGTTACTGAACCCTGAGAAAATATTTCTCTGCCAATGACACAGCAGCATTATTGTAATCACCCTTTTAAGTCCCAGCAGCAAAGGGATTTAAACGGCAGTAGTGACAATGTCTATATAAAGCATTTCTGAAACATATGAGACTTCAAGATAACACCAGCGCAAAGAAATGTCTGTAAAGAGAAAAATAATGCAAAGATTTTACTATAAACATCATCCTCGCCACCTCTCTGGTTCTGCCACCCAGTGTGGCAGACAAGACATTGGCAGCCTTTGGAAGAATTTTGCTCCTAGAGAGGATAAGAGACTTCCATCGCAGGCAACAGCAACACGTACTGAAAACTTTTCATTGAATTTCGAGATGAGTTATGATGACTGGTCTCCATTTACAGGGTGATGTCCCACTGTGTGCACCGAGACATCTGACTTCTGGTCGGAGCTTCTAGACACGCCTGAACCACAGAGACAGAAATGCAAGTCATAGTCATGGACCGCACAGCACAGTGAAGTCAATGAAGTGCCAACTCCACCGGCATATCTGACAAGTCACTTGGGTTACATTGCACTAGTCACGCTCCTGAGCGTCAAGTTGTTTTTGTTTTAATTTAGAAAAACTATCACACTTACGCTGCTGAGCAGGAGGGGGAAGCATTTCTGCCCTACTCTAACCTTATATAGTGATAGGCAACAAGCATAGCCATATGTCTGGGGGAGGCGCAGGTGGGCTGTGCTGAGTGAGTATTTTGCTGGATTTGTGAAGTCCTCGGGACACGAGGCTCTTTGGGCTCCATCTAGTACAAAATAATTGGAGAAGAACCCAAGTGCAGGTCAGAAACTATATTTTTTTTTTTTTGAGCTTCAGTGGTACAGAAGTAATTATTTGGGGATTTTTATTCATTTTTCTAGATCCAGGTATTTCCAGGGATCTGTGCAATATTCCAAAGGACTTGAAGACAAACAGTTCAAAATGCTAGAACATGACAACCCAGTTTCTAAATATAATGCCAATTACGATAAATGTAGCAACACTTAGAACACAGATATGGGTACAGAAATATTTTCCAGAAGCCAGAGGAAATACAAGCTTCAGACCAGTAGTGTTTATCTCTGTGCAACCTAAAATAATCTTCAGCAGTTCCTGGCCTCCAGCTAGAAACTAGATACTTTTGAGTACCTGAGCCTCAAGCCTCAGCTAAATGAAGTCTGGAGTAAGGTGGCACAGAGTTCACTGTGAATGCCACCATGGGTCCTACTGCACCAGCCTCTTTGAACGGCACCTGAAGAGCCACACACACTGCGTGAGGTGCTGCTGCACGTGCTGCTGCTGGTGGCTTGTGAGCGAACCGAGCTGGGAAGCCCAGATGTAGGAAATCAGACGCTGAGTACTCCACACATTGGCAGAGGAGAGCTGCTGAGCGCGCCAACGAACACATTTCCACAGGGAACTGCTGGGATGTTTCGCTTTGCAAGCACAGATTACACCTACGGAGGAAGCATTATTCTTCTGTTCAAATTTATTTTTCAATAATTCATTAATAAAGCTAAATTCTGTATTTAATGAAATTGAAGTGTCATTTAAGCAGACAGCTAATTGTTTCATGGTGTCACTAGCCAGCTCTTCTTTGTGCCCATCGCATCCTGATTTCCTGACTTTCTGGTCAGTCCATTTATTGATTTTTCTGATAATACAGCTCTGCAAAGATTTACATAATAGCATGAATGTTTGCTGGTAACATAAGCCCCATGTCTCACTGCAATACCTCAAGCAATTTGCTGACAATATTTTTCTGCAAAATTAGATGTGGAATTTGGAGCAAAAAGCTGCTGCCTTGACAGACACAAATTCCCTTGTTACTGAACAAAGGGTTCCTCTTTTTTTCATGGCAATAATGAACCAAGAAGCTTTAAGGAAGGGAAATAACACTGGGAGATTAATGATGATTTGGAAACACTCCAGCAGAACTGAAGCTTCCTTCACACATGTTCACCACCCCCCCACCCCCTTCAAGTATTAATGCAAAACAAAATGAAAAAAACAGCTACCAAAAAAGGCTAAGAACTCCCCCCAGGAAGCTCTGAAACAATAAAACAATAACAAAGGATGTGAGGACACACAGCTCCGAGCAGGGGGAAAATGCCCAGGTGGATTCCAAGACTAAGAGTCATCTTCAGACAGCCGGGGAGAAAGTTTCAAGCAGGCAAGGCAGAGACCTCAGCTGGAAACGCTCAGCGCGCCACAAAGTGCCTTTGCTTCCTTTAGAAGATCCAGAGGATTCACGCAAAGGTGGGGGAGCAGGACAGGGGCACGGGAGCCCAGCTCACTGCCCTGGGGTACTGCAGCTGCTACTCACAGAGAGGAAAATGGGACTTTAAAAAAAAACAAACAAAAACCACAACAACAAAACACAACCTGGTCAACATTTTCCTTTTGAAGCTGAAAGATGCCAGCACAGTTTTCAATTTAAATTCGCTGTAAAGATGCAAAGATTTTTTTTTCCATCAGGCACAAAGTTATTTGTGTGTACTTAATACTTACTTTTACAGAAACCCAAACAAGATACACAGAAGAGAGATGCAATTGCACCAAGAACTGAAGAGGAGGGATGGCAGAGCAGAGCAGAACTGGCTGTGAAAACAAACGCCACACCTATGCCTTGTGCCTGTGCTCATCTCACGGGAAAAGAAGTTACCACGAAGAGGATTGCTACACGAGAAACAGCACAACTTTCTTCTCCTCTATTTTCCCACCAGAGGATACTCTTTCCTGTGATCTATAGTTTCCTTTTCACTCTTTTTTCCCCTCCTCTTTCCCACAGCCCGGTGATCCTCTCTCTCTCAGCAAAGCCACCTCCTCTTGATCGATCCTCTGACTGCATCACGCAGTATCACAACGAATCCTTTCTTCCTATCTGTGGAAACTGATTTGGGGCCCATTTTCCTCCTCGGAGATGCCTTTTAACAGAAGTCAAAGCTATCTCCTACCTTCACGATAGGAAGCAGGCTGAAATCTTCAAGTCAGAAATTAATGCTATTTCAAATCAAGTGTGTTCTGCTTGGATAATTTTCTCCCCTCATAAAAATATGTCAAAATAGTTAAACTTAGGAAGAAATCCCCGCAACTTGGGTCTTAATGTTTTTCCAGTCAGCTCTGCTGCCAGGACTATACTTGCTCTGATCACGTGCTCCTAATAATAAAGCAAGTGAGCTGCTGGCACAGATGCTTTTCTTATTCCTCATGAAATCACAGATCAGACCTTTTAAACACACCCTGTTCTCATCTGCCCTCCAAAGCTCCTCTCCTTACACTTGAAAATTCTCTGATGGAATTTTCTCAGGTAATGAGGAAATGGAAATCACGAGGTCTGACGGGTTTGGAGACAGTCCGTATTTGCATACGGACAAAATTTCATTCAAGTTGCCTGTCCATCAGTGCCCACTCTCATTCATACCTTCAGACATCCCTCACCAGAACAAAGAAAAGCTGGGATAATTGTCCTTTCTTTTAGCAATTCTCCTAGCAAGGCTCATACATTTTTATGAGCTTTCCAAAACTCAGATGCTACTCGAAACGCAATAACTGTTTGCATCTGAAGATGCTTTGGGATACCTTCACAGGAAACTGGAGGCAGAGGACAGAGAGGAAACATGAGGAAAGCATAACCATTTCAAGGTATCTCCACAGACTGTCACTACAGTGTCATTCTTCCAGTACCAGAGTCGTACGTTTGCTTTTCCAGCTGCTGTTTCTATACATGGTGGTACCTGAAGGAATTATGTCCTAATATTGGAGGGGGCTACTGCATCACACAGGAGCACTCCTGCTATTTCTGCTTTCACCACAATCATTCATTTATGACTGCAGCAAATATACTTACCTTGCATGGGGATGATAAAAATATCTGAAGCATATAATAATGGAGCAGTTTCTACTACCAGAGGTTTTCTCCGAACATATGCTATAAATTGGAAGTAGTTATTGCACTTGCTGTAAAATGCATCAGCTAAAAAGAACAAATAGACCAATTATTACACCAAACTTTCATTGCAAAAATCACCTATGCTATTAACTTTAGCGATATCAACTTGTTCTGTGTAATTCTGAGAAGATCCTTCCACCCACAGAGATAATACCCTAACAGTCTTATTTAACTACTTGTTACTGTTGCTCATGGTCATGGATATTTAAACAAGACTATATAATTGCACAGGTATATTCCCTTTTATTAAGGGTGACCAGACAAGCATTACAGATACCAAGATATACGTAGCCAGCTAGCCAAAGTCTAATTAAACACTTCCTATCTAACCATTAACATTGTGGACTAAGAAGTTGAACACTGCAGAGCATTTTGGAGAGAAACTGAAAGCAAAAGCCACATGAACATGAAAAACGTAAGATGAAACAGCAAATTAATACTACAGAGAATCACATTAAGCTACCACGTAGCTGTGTGTAGAAATCAGAAAAATGCCCAAGAACAACAAGAAAAGTAAGAAAAAAAAGTAAGAGGTAAGTGAGGACCTGTCCCAAGCATGCAGAAGCTCTTAAAGAGCATCAGAGAAATGAGGGCAATTTTCTGCACTTGTCTTTGCCATTCCTCATTTCAGAGCCCCACTCCCTTCTGCGCTGCTCAGGGTACAAGGAAAAGAAAGTAAAACACGCAGCGATGCAGATAACCAAAACAGAGGAGTTGGTGTATCTCGTGGTAACAGGGAAGTCTCCAAAGAGTAGCAGAGAAGGATTACGATAGGGAAAGGCTTGGCGTAAACCACAACTAATTAGAAATGTGGCACAGAGCGCTAGTCATACATAATTAACTTGCTGAAATTCATAGCACCAGAGTGCTACGAATCAGAAATCATGGTCCTACACCTCCTCAGTTTACACCAATCAAAGCAGAAGGGTGTGATCCTACTACAGTTGCTTTCTCTCTTTGCAGGAGAGAGCTGCAAAAACTCAAAATGAATCAGATCTTGCAAGAGACTTTAGAACAACTAACTAAAAGTCTTCTGGAATGCAGGTTGAAATAAAAAAAAAATAATAATTTAAAGAAAAAAAAACCACACTCCACACAAAACTCCCCTGTACATTAGGCAGCAAAGACAGAGATGGGAGATAATCCACTGACAGCCACCCAGTCCCTCCTCCTGCCTGGCCCAGATGCTGAGGCAGCACGTAGATGGCTGCATTCCTCTGCCTAAGGAACCACGATGCACCATTGGACTCAGGAAGGGGCCACATTCCCTCTGTCCTGTCCCACGTTGGACCAGACTGAAGTAAGTTCCACTGCAAGTTCTCTGGAAAGTGAGAAACGCACTGGATTTGTGGGCAACTTCTATTCAGACAAAGCAGAACACCCGATGTGGGTGCTCGCACGAGCAGCACACCCAGCTCGTTGGCCCAGGAGTCCTTTTCAGCCTTGAGCTCCCACCTTTCACAAGCGACACCTCCAGAAAAGGCAAAGAAACTGAACTTCTGGACAGATGAAGTTTTATCTATAAACAAAAATTACCGGTGCGCTTTATTCATTAATTTAATGCAGGTATGAGCCTACAATGCATCAGGAGACAAACTGAACATGACAGACCCACCTCCAGACTGCAGTTACAAGCTTTTCATGCCTGTATGGGTAAAAGCCATGCTGGTATTGACCGTTCACCTCTCAGTGCCATTCACACACGCAGACCTGCACTGCAGAGACTACGTCATGCCAGAATAAAAGTGTCTTGAGCCTCTTACATTACAAAGAGCTTCTAAACCACCCCCGGCGAAAGTCAGGGCAACAGCAATCTCAAATTCTCTGTTATGTGCTGTCTTTCAGTCTAGTCCTTCAGCAAATTTTGAGTCGCATCCACTATAAAATGCATGGCATGTTGCGGAGAGTCTTTCAGCTCAGCTGTGCCAGCTCCTACCGCATCAAAAATAGAACCTGAAGTAACAGAACCTAAAAAGATATAAACCTCCTTTATTGTGTCTACTTGACTATATTAGCAGATGGCCATGCCTGAGACTATAAAACGCATAACAAATATTCTCTTCACGAGGGGGAGGAGTGCCTTTGAAGAGCCACAGCATTAAAACAAACAGCTTCAGCGTACCACCAGCACCAGTGCCTTTGGTAGGAACGTTACCTCAGAGAGCTTCGAGGTGGCCAACTTCCCACCGCATCAGCAGCCTCAGCTACAGCCTAGAGCATCCTAGATCCTCTCGGGACAGGCTTCGATTTTAATGTCCACAGCAACACATCTCTGGGCAATACTGGTAGCAGGTACAAAGTTTGAAACCGTTATAACAAATGAGTTGCTTTGTTAGCAAAGGCCAAAGCAGGGTTGGACACCGTCGACAGTAGCAGAGAGGACAAGGAGAGTGGGGAGAGCAGCATAGCTTGGAAATACTTCAACTTTCTTAACGACAGCTTAATGTGAGATAAGTGTATATTGTGTTCCTCTTTCCCAGCTAGAAAACACCATGGAAAACCCCCTGGTTTATCTACAGCGGCTACACAATTATTTTAGCTATCAGAAATAAATTAATTTAGAAATGCCATTACTGCATTTAGTAGCTGTGCTTTGAGATTAACTCATTAATTCTACCCTAAACGCCACATTCCTTCCTCTATGTCTCCCACAGTCCATCCCATTTCTATCAGCTGGAGAGAGAGAACACAATGCCAAGACAACACGAGGAGTGAGGCAGGGCAGTTAAAAAAAAAAATAGAAAAACGTTCAAGCTGCAAGTCCTTTGAGGGATTTCAGGGTTTTGCTGAAGTATTCTGGGAGTTGGAATCAAAGGATATCTTGAATTGGAAGGGAACCATAAGGATCATTGAGTGCCACTCCCCGCTCCTCACAGAACTACTTAAACTAAACCACAGGACTAAAGGCATCATGCAGATGCTCCTTGAATTCTGACAGACTCTGACAGTTGTCTTTGACAGTGAGCTTTGATTGTCTGAAGTTTTATTTATTTAAATTGAAATACAATTACAGCATTTAGTAGCATTTCTAAAAACTAAGTAAACCCATTTCTGAAGATAAAATAAATAATTACACAACCCTACAGACACCAGGAGAGACAAGGCCAGGCCTCCTCAACCCCTCAAAGCAGAGAATCCACCAGTAGCTTTTCTCTGAAAGGTTCTTCAGCACCAGGTTCGTTTCACTCTCGAAACCAAACGCCAGCTTTGATGGTATTAATGCCTACGCTCCTCTTTGCGTATTGGCACTGTGTGAAGCACAGCTTCCTCACCCAGCTGAGCAAACCTCAGGGCTCTTCGATTATGAAGTGACCCCTGAGTGCCATGAGAAATGTTACTGTCATTCTTTCCAGGGTGTCCAGTTTTTTCCAGAAGGGACAAGGGAGAGAGAAAAAATCCATTCAGAAGCAGTAAGGTATTTTCACAATATAAATTCATCTTGATTAATGGAATCTTCATTGCAGATATGTCTGACCTTTCGTAAATAGACCTGCTCCGATATCTATTAAAGATAGGGA
>NW_010427309.1:26144-26547 GCF_000710305.1 Buceros rhinoceros silvestris | reverse complement strand
GAAAGACTTGCAGCGGTTTCAGCTGTAGGTGCATTGGACACAAAGAAAGTTAGATAGCACTGGTTCTTCAGCTTGCTATTTAAGATATTTTCATTAAATTTTAATATATTCTTAAACTCCGATATTACACAATCAGCATGTAGTAATTCAATGTCTTTGAAAAAATTAAGCGTCAATAAAACCTACAGTAGGCAGATAATTTTCAAGATAAATTTTGTTCTTTTTCACAAGACTTTATTAAACTGTATTCCTCTCTCTTTTGTTAGCTATTTTTATGGTAAGCGGGGAAACAGAGAGCAGAGATACAAATCAGTTCTGCAACTCTTGCCATGCTGCAGATCCAAAACTTGTGCAGAAACACTTCTTTTTTATCTGAGGTGTTTGCATGCAAAATGGATTTATG
>NW_010427309.1:20216-26002 GCF_000710305.1 Buceros rhinoceros silvestris | reverse complement strand
CAGCAGGAAGGAAATGGGATCTTTTGCAAAGACATTTGTAATTGTAATTGTCAGATTTGGCAAATGAAGAAGCTTGAGCATCTTCAGATCTCCACATTATATATGAGAGCAAGATAAGCAGTCACTGTCTGGCTGTTACTCAGCTCGTATGCACAAGTTCTGGAATTAAATGCGTGCACTGAAGAAACACTGAACCCCTAAATGCTTAATCTCAATAACCAGATATTCTCAACTAATGTGCCAGTTTTCTAGACAAATTCTTTGTCGCTGCTGAACTATCATTAACTAACACATTTTGCTCCCTCCCGAAGCACAGATTTGGTGAATGAGTAATTCTATCACTTTATGGCATCCACAGATTTTGTTCAAAACATTGACAGCTTTCACATAGTCATTCCCACTGAATTGCAATGTATTGCTCTTTAAACAGCGTTTCCTTACCACTGAGGAATAGTCACGAAGATATGCTACCTACATAAATATTTAAGTTCCTATTTTATATCTCCATCCCTGTATTAACCAACAGAAAAATGTCGGTCATAAATTACAGCTGTAAGTAGCACTAAAGGTACCTGAAATCTTGGATCAACCTGCTATGGCTGACACTCAGCCTCTCCTTGTAAAGGGGCAAGGTGTTGGCATCACTTTTCGTTATAAATCTCATACCATCAGAAGTAAACAAGTAGCTGATCCCCATTGTACGGGGGCATAACAAACCATAGATGGCAGAAAGCTTCTGATGAGGCTTTTTACCTCCAGAAGCCGTGTCAACTTGAAGTTTTTTCAGTAAAACTGATTGCCGTTTTTATAAATCTCCATTAAGAAATATTTATTTCATCGTGGATGAGTCAGTAGTTCCAAGTGGGATGATGAAGTCTGAGCAATCAACCCTGCAGTAACAAATAGGCTTGAACACTGGAGAGGGGCAAGGCACAGACCTGGACCGGGGTGTCCGAGCCTCACGCCTGTGTTTTCCTGCTTAGCGATGTCTCACCTTTCTTCCACTGCCCTCTAATGCTCCCCTCTGCTCCCAGAAAAGCCTTTTAAGAGGTCTAATCAAAGAAGAATATTGGGAAAGGAAGAGGTATGGAAATCACAGTGAGGTTTTGGGCAGAAAACCCCTTTCCTACTCAGCTCTCTATCAAGCTCTTTAAGCGCCGCATCCAATAAGCTGTGCCATAGGTGGTAATAATGATGCTGGTTTAGACCAAATTATTCTGCCAACTATCCTGAAGCAATTCCAAATTAACTGCGCTAAACTCAGCTTGAGTTGTTGCAGATCTATGACAGTGCAGCGAGAGTTTCACGGACCATGTGGTACCAGCAGGCCACATACCGAGCACAACAGACCCAAGGCTGAGATTCAGCAGGTGGGGGAGCATAGCAGAGCCGTCCTTGGAGCAACATGTGCTCCCCCAGCCTTGCCACCTCCCTGGAGTAGTTAGGGTACAACATTTAAAAAAAAAAAAAGCCAATAAGACAACCTCACCAAACCCACTGATTTCCCTTGCCAGCTGTTAAAGCTCTTTCTTTACCTCTGCACAATCACTTTGCCTGCACCTTGGGGCTAGGAACTGTCCATCGTTTGGGAGGAGGAGACCTTGCCAGACCTTCTCTACCGCCTATTTCCCAAGTCTGCAGATGGGGCTTACTGGGAACACAACTGCAGGGGAGCTTTCTTAAAAAATTGGCTCATCTGAGGAACAGCAGCCTATTTATTATTGACCTGTTACATGACACCCAAGAGAGGCATTTCTTCTCGGAGACTGCAATTGCTTTCCTTGCGTAAGCCAATCAGCTCACCTGCTTAAATGCCCATGCTGCCAATGGAAGAGGAAAAGTACCCAAATTCTCCTGCCAGAGCTCAAACAGCATCAGTGCAAAAGCCCTTGGGAAAGTCTGCAAGCCCTTAAAACTTTATCTCCGTCTTCAACAGTATATTCTCCTTTTGAGTATTTTCTGACTCGCCTGCTCCAGTCAAGCACCCACACAGAATGATAATAAGGGAGCACGAAGAGGAGAGTGCAGAACAAGGGCCAGTCTACCCCGGCCTGGAAGGAGCGAGGAATGAACTCTGCAAGCTGGAGTCAAGCTGTATGTCACAGGCACAAATTCCCTCGTAACTTGTTTTTCCCAGACTGTGATTTGTCACACGAGATGAGAAACTCACAGCAAGCCCCCTGCTCAGTCACGAATACCCAGTGAAGACAGCAGAGACTCTCTGTGCTAGTGGGTATAATGCAGATACTCCTTTGGCAAACAGGGACGCGTTCTCTGCGCAGGCTGAAGCGTAGTGCATCATGCAAACAGCTCAGGTATTCTTAGGTGTGAAAACGCATCAGTACAGTAAACTGAAGCACAGAAAACAAACCCAGTGCCCAGCAGCATTGCATTTTGAATGCACTGATTAAAGAGTTATATTACTGGGAGTGCCGTTAACTCTGCTCTAGCTGACATCGGTGGATGTATTCCCGGCAAGCCTCATCCTCTTTACAACGACTTGGGGGTTTCACCATGCATCAGGCAGATGCCTCAGGAAAGGCAGCCTAGCTTAACTCAAATAAAAGGCAAAACTCTAAAACAATATTGCCTATAAAAGCTGATTTTACTCCAGAGCGAAATGTAAGCTGTTGAGTGTCAAACCAGACCAGGGTCACCCTCAAAATGGCATCGCAAAGGACACCCATCAATCAACAAAGCACTTTTATTTTTTAAAGTGTACTTTTAAAATGTACAGAAGAAAAGCCATTAATGGTGAAGTCTGTATTTCCTGCACCTATTTTAACCAATTTTATCAGTGTATAGGGCAGCACTGTTATTTATTTGGATACAATTAAGTTTTGGCAAAGGACTATTAAACAAATTACAGGTTTTATTAAGCACAACCCAGCAGACATTACAAACTGTACTTCAGCGTTAGCAACATGCTCCAGACACGATAACTTCAGTCGGCTCCAACAAAGTTGGGAGTTGGAGCCCACTGGGACAAGGGTGGTCAAGAAACAAATGAGACCTCAAGAAAGGCAGGAAAATACCCGCAATTCAGTTTCCCAAGACAATCAGTAGCCATTACTCTAGTGTCACCCCTTTCTGACGTGGCTGAGCTCAGTCAGAGCTGCCAGTGTTAATAACCAGAGGTTTAACTGATGTGCAAGATCCCAAAGGGCAGGAGACTCCTTGTTTCAAGCCATCTCCACATTTGTGACCGAGTTAGGGAAAAGCAGAATGGTGATCAATAGTTGTCAGTGGAGTTTTCTCCTCGTGAAATTAAATGCTGGGCCACTGCACCGGTTTGATTGAATGCTGAGAAGTTTTTACCATCGAGCCACTGAGCAAGCACAGCTGGCTACAGATAACACGGGAGATTCCCAATGTACAAGTAATACCAAAATAGCTACATAGCTCATCTTAATTATGCCAAGTACAGCATGAACAGAGCATGAAGGAACAAGCACAATGCTATGCTATTCAAATACAAAGGACAGACAGAGAAAATGGAAAAGGAGCCATAGTGAAACAACCCAGATATCAGCCTTTTTGAAGAAAAAAAATTATTTTTAGACCTTTCTAAATTAAAAGATGTAGAAGAAAACAGAGACCTCCCCCACCCCCCTCAGTACCACTTGCACTACAGTAACCATGAGATCTCACCTCAGACAGAACTGGTATTTCTACTAAGAATTAAGAGAACATAGACTGCAGTACGATCACCCAGGAAAAGGGCACTCACTTTCCTCTGTTCATTTTCCATAAGTGCAAATTTTGCTCCTCCAATTGCTTTTGACAATTAAAACAAGCAATTCTGTGATACAGTATTTGGATGACAGTGTTTTCTATTGTCTTTTAAAGCAATAAAAGCTTTAAAAAGATCAGAATCCTGCTTCTAAATTCCCTCACCTGTCCTCTAGTCTTGAAAAATCATTGGATCACTTGGGGACAGACCTATTTGACAATGATTTCAGCGACTAAGGCAGTGATTTCACCAAGGAACTGTACCAGTTGGAATACTCCTAATCGAGTAGCAGGAAACAAAGCTGAGGAGATGCCCTCCCCTCTTCCTGGTATCTTCTCTGCACTTTGCTGGTGGTGTTGGGAGTGGGAGCTGCAGTGGCACAGCCCTGGCTGTTGAGCTCCTGCCAGCCAAATGCACCAGTCTGCTCTGGAAAGCATCCACACAATGCTATTCAAATTGAGAGCTGTGCAATTTCCTCCACAAAATGTCACTCGAGTCTGTGGCTTTCATCCCCAGTTCAGATGCACACATAAAACAGAAATGTGAAATTTCACTGAAGTAAAACCTGAGGAGCTGGCCAGTCTTATGCAGGAGGTTTGTAGCCAAGTAGGATGTCCTTGAAGCCCAGCTGCTAATTTTTGCCTGGAAGCTCAGGAATAAGCACACCAGATGCTCCAAGCAGCAGCTCTGGATTTCTCTGGGGCCAACAAACTCAGATGCTGTAGAAGTTACAAGCAATCACTCTACCCTGACCAGCAGCAATACAGGGTTCAGATACCTCTGCACAATGCACAGGGCAGGTACTCCCGGGTGCAGCACGTCCCCTTCAGCTCAGCTGTGGTGCCCAGCCCTAACGCCAGCGCAGCGGTGCAGCAGCTGCAGCAGGGGCTCACGGGGCATCTCTGCAGGCAGCACCTGCCGCCTTGCCTGGCGTGCTCCCACCCACACCTCTCCTGCCTCCCCGGTGGCAATCACACACTGGACACCACCAGTCTCACGTACAAACACCTCTGACGTACAGTAAAGACTACGGAGCTTTCTCTCTGTATTCTTATTAAGCCAGTGCCTAGAATTTATTCAAACTGAATTTCGGTTTAAATTCTGCTATGTCTATAAATACCTCCTAGAAGCAGGCAAAGACAACTACTTATGTTCTTACAGTCCTTTTTTTCTCTAGCTTGGTTCACGTAGAAAATAATTTTAGATGTTTGTTTCTCTTCTTCCCATCCGTAAATATTTGGTTCCATTTTCATTGCTTCTTGTCCCTTATCTTTAATACCGTATAAGTAAAAACCTGCACAGTTTCTCCATTTAGAAATACATCGAGATTAATTTACATGCTGAAAGTTTAAATCAAATATTTTAAACCTGACGTAGATAAAACATTAATCCACTGCTGGGCTGAATTCCAAGCAAATAAATAAAATAGATTTCCCATCAAAGCAATAAACAATAGCAACGCCAATTACTCATTAGAATTCCCGCTCTGCAAACATGACTGACATACTTTACAAAAGCCGTGAAAATAACTACAAAAATCTCAAGCCTCCAATCTGTCATTACTCTTCAGACTTTCCTCCTCACCTAGACTATGGTGGTGTGCATTTCCCAAATACGTGGACTCCAAAGCACTTAGGGGTTAGGGTTCATTTAAGTGCTGAAATCAGCCAGCGTGATGGGAAAGGAAGCAAAGCATTTCCATTCGATTCCTAATCCACCTGTAAGGCAGC
The DNA here is from genome assembly GCF_000710305.1 of Buceros rhinoceros silvestris. Classification (NCBI taxonomy): domain Eukaryota; kingdom Metazoa; phylum Chordata; class Aves; order Bucerotiformes; family Bucerotidae; genus Buceros; species Buceros rhinoceros. The sequence goes on along the minus strand of NW_010427309.1, from coordinate 20,539 downwards.
ACAATGCCATGACTCATCCTGTTCCTGAGCCCTCAGCAGCATTACTTTTCAAGATGTATCTGTATCTGCTGCAAATACCCGCCTCTCTGGGGGACAGACCGTGAGGTTTGAAGTGCTGCCCTAAGCAAGCTATTACCAAGAGTCACCGTGACTCACACACATCCCCACGTCTGAGTCACAGCTACTCCTCTGCTCTACTACTGCCTTCCAAGATCCGAGGGAGGCAATTCACTCTCTAACAGTAATTACGCCCGCCCAGAAAGCTGAGCGGCTCGGTATTGCCAATCTGTAGTATTCAAATATTATTAGTCAGTCCCCTCCTG
>NW_010427309.1:8712-20101 GCF_000710305.1 Buceros rhinoceros silvestris | reverse complement strand
CTGAAGTCATGTGTCTGGCTTAAAAAGTCACATAGTTTTAAAAATATTAAGTTTGTGGGAATTTTTTAAAAATTGTTATTTTTAGCTGGTTTAAAAGCATCCCTTTCTCTCTCACCTCCTCTCTGCTCTCCTGCAAAATGAAAGGTGAGATTCTCATGTATTGACTCGGTTTCATGCTTCAGGAAAGACACTTGAAAATTCACCAGGCAGGTTCAACGCCACTGGAGGTGGCACCACTGGGAGCAGAGGGCCACCTTCCCCATGGTCCAACAGACACCCTTCAAGCTAGGACACCAAAAATTCACTCCAAACCTAACATCTTTTGTTCTTCACCCCTCTCAGTCCTCTGCTGAAGGAATATTTAGCTGCAGTGGCACAGAGCGTCTCTGTCTATATCACGGTTTTGTGGGGGATGGGAGGACTCGTTTCGAGCCCCCAGCAGGAGCAATGCACACTGAGCAACGGCTGTTACCTGTGAAGTCTCCCTCAAATCTCAGGGCATCCACAGGTACAATTTCACTTTGCAGCAACAATTCCCCCTCCCCACTGTGCTTTCTGCTTGGCACAGCACAGCCAAAACGCATTAAAACAGGTTGTCCCTGGAAGGCCCGTGGCCTCCCGCGCACTGACACCACCGAGCTGTGCGGTCAAACTGCAGCTCCATAGGCAGAGACCAGGACCTGCTCCGCTCCCATCAAAGGGCAAAACCCAGCCCTTCCTCACGGATCAGCCTTGCCGGCGCCTCGCTGCAGCCCAGCGAGGGCCGAGCGGCCAGATGGGATTTTTGGCCTATGGCCTCGACTTTGTCTCCAGCGTATTGAAGTCAGACCTAAGTATTATACACTGGGGGTGGGATGGAGATATTGAGAACGTAGAGGTACAAGGGAATGAGCGCCCAAAAGAGCATCTCTGCCTTTTTGAGTGCTTGCCTTTAGGGCTGTTGTTGAAGACATGCGCAAGGCTGCTTGTAGCCTGGCAATGAAATTCCCTTCCCTTGCTGCTCTCTCTTCCTCTGTGGCAGAGCCCAAAGCAAACCAGCACTGCCCAGGGCTTCATGAATACTGTAGCCTTGATCTCCTCACAGGTCAGTGCTTGTGTCAGCGCTGCTAGCATGAGGATCTGTCCCTGATGCCTGCAGAATTACGACACACCGGCTGTAGGGTTCAGGGAACAGAGCTGCAGCATGACTTCATACGGAAAATACAGGCAAATACAAGCACGGAAAGGGAGGCAAGACATGCTCATGTTGTTTCTGTTAAAAAGGAAGAAACGCAGTATTCTCTTGAAGTAGTAGTAGTTGGCTTTTCAAACAAAGCCAGCCACTGTAGAATCACTGCTCTTTTTCTTTCTTCTGCTTCCCATCAGTATCCTGAATTACTGCATCCTGAAATCCTGTTGTGACAGTGGATTGAAACCTTTAGTCAAGTTAACTTTCAGCATTTAAACAACCAGTACACACAAGGGCTACCTAAGCTGCTCAGCAGCAGTTTCTTTTCCTTTCCATTCACAAGAAGGGTACAAAGAAGTACACAAAAAGATTGTCTTGTTCTACATCCCCAGATGTAGTAAAACACCGTTTTCCTTATTCTAAACAAAAATCTTTACCAGCTGTCGGATGAAAGCAGCACTTTCTCTGTTTCATTATTAGGATCACAAGACAACATATGCTTCCGAGAGTTTTACACCCAGGTTTAGGCATCTCTGGCTTGATCATCCTAAACTTTCGGACTACTTCAGATAAATAGAAATCAAGAGAAATCGTACAAATATGAAGGAAAAAGCTTGTGATAGCACTCCGAATACCTTTATACTGTCATGACTGAACAGAGCACCCGTATGTGGTGATACAACTAATATACCAGTCAAAACAGACGATAGAAAAACCAAAATACTAAACACTTCTAAACAATTTTCCCCACCAATAACATTTCTGAAGGATCAAGAACAGCCCAACACAAGTTCTTACCACTTCATAACAATGACTCCTATAAAAAAAAATTTTTAAATCGTGTTGCAACATGAATATCAATAGATGCAGCCACCAGCTCTTCCAACTGACTTCTGTAGTGATTGTATGAGGGCACATCTGTGACTGAGCTGTAGTGAACAAGATGTTCTCAAATCCCTGAGTAGAGAAGAAAATCTTACAATAGCGTAAACATTAAACCTATTTGGTGGGCAGGGATGTGTTGCTGCCTGAAAACGAATACTGTTCTCCCGCATTTAATCCCTGATGACTCACACACTCCAGTATTCTTTAACAAAGAGTATGTTGGCAATTTTTAGCCCATCTCCCCAAGGCATTATCTTGCTGTCAGGAGGTTACCATAAATCCCAAGCACCCAACTTGCTCTCATCAATGTCAGAAAAAGTCCCTTGAGACTTTTTCCCCTACAGGGAACCCTTTGCATCCTCATCCTAGAAATCCTTGCATCTATTTTTCAGCAGTATCAGTAAAATAATAACACTGAAATGCGATAGTACATAATTTTTTAATGTACCTACCAAGCCCTACGTGAATCAAGCCACTGGCTGCACTCAGGCTCCACTCACAGAGCATCAGAGTGGTAATTACTGTGAAGAACCTAAACAAGTAGTTTTGTTTGTAAGACTTTAAAACCAACCATGAACTCCCTCACCTTTGATGATTCCTCCTGATTCCTGCCATGCCTGGTCTAAGCTGTGACACGTGGAAATACAAATTCAAAAAGACATTTCCCATTTCAGTGTGGTGTTGCTTCCTGTTCTCCCCGAGGGGTCGCACAAAGAGCGAGGAGGTCTACCTAGCTCACTTGCTTCCTAACGAGAAGAAAACAAGCTGAGGCAAATCAGGTGTTTCTTCAGTGCAGTTTGGGGGGGCAGGGGAAGAAAGTGAGAGGGATACACAGCTTTGTTTCCTCAACAAGAAAAAAAAAAACAAACAACACAAAAACCGCATAAACAAACAGGAATCTGTTTTCTGTTCAGAAGCCCAAGACTGCCTTCCTAGCAAGCGCTGTTCCCACTAGGAGCTCTCACTCTTGGCTTTCTCCCTTTTTACAGTATTTTTCCTTAATTTTTACTTCCCAAAAATAAGGAAGCATATAGCATCAACCAGTCAAACCAGCATTTGTAATTAATCTGCAGGAAAACCCTTGTCCATTCAGCTCAGTCGCTCATTAGTTTTGCATGGCTCATTGCCTTGGGTACCAACTCACTGTTGTTTCATCCATCACCACACAAAGGAGCACTTAATTGCTCCTTCTATTTACCGTAAATGAACGAGGTTAGTATATCCATCAACTTTAACCAGTGTTGCAAATGAACAAAAATACACCCTACTAACAGCGGCCATAAATACCTTCAAGCAAAGCAATATTAAGCCCTTTTTCATTTTGAAAGCATTAACACCACAATCACCAACTAATTTTTAGTTATTAATGTTTCAGTCCCACGGGGGATAAGGTTTTACCGCAGTTAGACCTACGTGTAAGATCTCTGAGGGGCTGGATACAGCACACCAGAAACACCACCACGTTTAACGCTACACAGCATTTCATAATTAGAATCCAAATGTCAGTTAGCTACTTGGCTTTGTAAGTGACACTTTTAAAAGATTAAATATTCAGGAACATGCAATCTGTTTTTCTGGGAAAATATGCCACAAAGTCTGCACATGATAATGTCAAGGTTTTTTGGGGGGGGGTTTAACTGAATACAGTTTTGCTGCTTTTCCAAGAAATCCATACAAAATAGAGCATTGTAGCTGCCTGGTTTATACAGGCAATAAAATATACTCTTATACTCATAGCATAGAGATCAGAAAGAAATCTTTTGGTCTGGAATTTGCAAAACACTCCAAACGCAGGGAAGTTCCCCATATACCCGGGATGGTGACATGGCCCAGTGAAGATCTTCACTGTTACTGCCAGTTTTGGTTGCTATTTTAAGCATTTGTGACCTCTTGGATCCTCCAGGCCAATGATCACATACACACGCATGTAATTATCTTCATTCAGGTTTCTAGAGGAGAGCGTACCTGAGTGTGCATATTCCGGACTCTGCTGGCGAATTCCTAGCTGGAGCTGAACTGCCATCAGCCACTTCTCTGTTTGCAAACCCCAGACGCCTGGCCAGCCTGTTTATTCCCATCCAGCTAGCAATGGGAAAGCTGGATTTTTCAGGAATGAAGTTTCACCAGGCTTAGCCTTACTGAAGCAAATGCTCCATTTCTCCTCTAAGAAGAAACCCAAATTAGTAAATCCCTTACCTAGTTTTCAGGACACAATATCCATGACAGTAATGAATGAGTTGACCTTTGTCCAAACTACGTATAGCGAGTCAGGTTTGAAGCACCTTGAAAAGGCAAAGTTTAGCTCGGTTCAATTTTTGGTCCCAGATGGATTTGGAACACGTACACGACTACAGGAGGGAAGCAGTGGAGCACACAGACAGGAGCCGGGTCTGATGCCAGCCTCTAGGCTTGTTTCTCCATTACATTGAGCCACATGTCCTCACTTATCTCGGTGAAATGTGGATGCAAAACATCACCATACTGGAATTGTACCCTCGCAGTGTAAAATTGCCAAGCAAAGAAAAATTCCAGCATTTTAAACCTCTCATTTTCCCCAAATACATCAACTTTTTCTCCCTTCCTCTTTTTAAGAAGGAAAGAAAAAACACATTTAAAAAAAAAAAATCTGTAACATAATTGAAAAACAATGTAGCTGGAAAAATCAGAGCAGCAATAGCATCTCCTTGGAATAAAGTGGGTAAGATCGGGAGATCCACATGGGCAGGGTCAATTTTTTAAATCCTTAAACTAAGCTTAATCTGCCATTCCTCCAGCTTTGATCTCAGTCCTTCATTACTCTCAGTGACAGCCACCGGAAGAAAGTGTCATGAAGATACAAAACATGAATCTATATTGAGTTTTCCTCTCAACACCAAGAGTATCCTTCCTGGGAGGAGGTACAGAAAGACACAAGTAACACCACTAATAGGTTACCAAGAATTTAAATAAGAGGCATCAAAAGTGAAAACCAAATTCTTCCGCTGTCGAAAGTGAAAGCTGATATATCCGTGCTGATTTGCAGCAGCCATCTATGCACTTAGTCCCAGCAGGGTCTTCATAAACAGTGGGGTTTTAATAGAATAGACCTATAATTCTTATTCCAGCTAAACAGAGATATACATACAGCTTGGAGCATTTTTTAACTGTTCACACTTTCCCAAAATCAAGTCTTTAGAATTATTACATACAAAATTTTTTAGTGAAGAGAGATTTGAAAGCCAAAGCTCCACTTGGATACATTTTTCAATGTAAAATAAAAATAAATCAAAGCTCAGCTATCATGGCAGTACTCATTTTAAGAAAGCCTTCCTGTTGCTTCAGGCTATAGTCCTTCTTTATGCTCGTGGCCCAGGAAAGTTGTCAGTTAACTGACTGGCCTCCACATTGCCCTTTCCAAAGTTTGTACGACTTTATGGCTGACTTCCTGAGCAGCTTCCAACACAAGGAGAGAAAGCTGCTGTTGTGCTTTATCATGCATATCATTCATAGTTTATTTTTCTTCATTCAGTAGATTACTTTATGAAAAAAACAACTTTAGAGCATGCCTTTTCAGGGAAGACAATTTCTACTAACGCCTCCTCAGTTTTTCTTTTACAAGAGAGACATTAGTACTATGTCATATTTAACAAAGCACTTTGTAAGCATTCATTAATCATGTAGTGCCCCTGAGAGGCACATTATGTAATGTTTAATCTGCTCAGCTGCGGCTGTAAGTACAAGAAACCTCTCAAAATTTTATCAGCTTTACAATAAGAGTTGTATTTTAAGTATGACCAGTGCAAACAAGTGAGCTCTGTCCTCCAGCTCCCTCCATCAACAGTAGGTTTTCCCCATTGATTTTAACAGAGCTTGCTTATGTTCACAGAAAAGATGCACTTTTTGCTTCCAAAAGCCACTGCAGATTTTTTTTTAAAAAAAGCACTCAACTTCTGCGTACCCTAGAGTTGATTTGCAAAGCTTTTCTCACCAGCCGTGTACTTCCTAATACTCCAACACACGGATGAGTTGAGAAGGAGCCTCCAAGCATTCCAGCGCGAGCCTGGCTTGCAGCCAGCTCAGAGATCACCAGCTCAACACTAGTGTTGCTCTGTATCCCCCTTTGTGGGTATTTACTGAGAAATAAGACCCCTCTGCAGAAAACAGACACAGCCATAGGTACCCGTGAGAGGTTCATGAGCTTCTCCTTCCACACTGCCAGTACAAACTTCTCTTCTAACCAAACCTCCCTAAACTCTGCACCAACCCTTGATTTCCCCCTCATCCTTGTGCAGGATCAGCCAGTCCTGACTCAGCACCAACATCAGGTTAAGCTTTGAAGAAAAATCCATGCTCAGGAAACTTTAAATGGGAAAAGAAGTCAGCTGCGAGCCCCAGACAAAGGTTTTTGCCCTGTCTGTGTCAAATAGGGTCCAAAGATGTTACATTCCTTAATATTGTTTTAAGGAATGGTGACTTAATATTAATATATTGTGACTGAGAGTAAAGACAGAGGAACAGAATTCATGAAGCAAATCCATAGGAAACATCTCCTTTGTACTTTTCTGTTCTATATTTTTCTTTTAAATCTGCATTATGAGTACAGAAAACATTTTATGCAATGGCACAAACACCTCCATAACTATTGGTAACTCGGATATGAAAACCTCCTTCCTTTTCCTCCTTACAGTCAGCAGAAAAATTCTCTAATTCACAAAATCCTTGCTTCCATCTCAGTCAACAGATACTTTGAAATGACCTTGACAGGGGACTACAAGTGATAATTGTGTAGGAACTTGAAGGAAGTCAGTCTGAGAGCACCTCTGGAGATGAGTCATTTGAACCATCACAGCCACCTGCAGCCACTGCTCTAAGACACACAGAGCTGTTATCACTCTTGTTTAGACGTGGCCTTTCTTTTCCAGAGATGAATACTGTAAATAAGGATGGCTCACCTTTGTAACTCATAGAACTACTGAAGCCTAAAAATTTTAGCGTTTTCTAGTACATAGGCCAGCAACTAATCAAGTTCCTCAGCACATACTGATGAATGAGGGTTCAACTCTAAGTCCACAGTAAATCCAGTGGAACTACTCCACATCAAGCTGCTATCCAGATGGATTTTTCTTTTCTGGCAAGAACCAGCTGAAGCAGCAGATTGCTCAATGGTGCCGTTCAACACGTGTTCATCCACCAGCAGCCACTGAGGAATGCACACAAGCAGCACTGGAAGGAGGAAGGTGAAAAGAAAGCACAGAGGTGGGCTGGGACAGGCTCAGCAGTAATGGAAGCGGCACTGGGGCAACTCATTCACACAGACAGGCTGGAAAAAACTAAAGGGTGCTGTAAGTTGTCAGAGGTCCCTGCAGAAATCTTGGATCCCACTGCAGGAAAGAGAAGAGAAGGACCCTGGGCCAGGACCAGTCACCGCCAGAGCAGAGAGTATCAAAAGCAGCAGAGTCATCCTCTGGGGCTCATGGAGATGAAAGAGGAGAGAACTGCAGCATTTGCAGCAGGAACAGGACTGCAGCAGAGTGGGAAGCACTTACAGCCCATTCCCTCCTTCCTTCCATACACTTAGCTAGTGTTTTCTGCCAAAAAAATAAACGGAGCTCCTGGCTCAAGAGAGCCATGTTTCCTAACACACACACACGCGTGGTTTGGGATCGGGGGTCCTTTTAGTTACTGTATTTTTCTGATCATTAATGGAGGGATAGTGATCTACCTGTTGATACAAACAGGTCGAATTTAAACCATTCCTGGTTTAAAGCGGACAACTGCCCTCATTCCACAGTGTATGCAGCTTTCTGGGAAAGCCATTACCTTTTCTAGGCTCTCTTCATTTCTCATATTACCCTCCCATCTCCCAGTTATCAATATTTCAGTTCCACTACATGAGAAGTTTCTTTGCCACTTGTGTTTCCTCTTCGCCATGGATCCCTATGCAGTCTTTACAACTTCATTTTAACCAGTTCTCTATTTCAAATGCCTTGCTTTGTAGAGTACAAAGCTTTTTTAAACATTCATTTTGAAGGTATGGACCTGCTTCCTGTATTGCTTTTATTATTAGGTGGTACATTCAGGCCAAAGCTGAACAATAGAATTAATCTATCAAGACAGCAGAATGTATATTTAAAGCACGCTATCTGTCCTACCGGCCTTTAAAAAATAAAAATAAAAATCAGTAGGTTCATGCTTTGAGCTAGTTATAAGGGTTTCTGCAGCTCTCATTCTTGAAAGGATCTATTTAAATGTTGTGTGACATCTATGTTCTCTCTGGGAATATCTTTGTAGTGTTTCATCTTTCTTTGCCATCAAAAAAAAAAAAAGCTGGCTATACTGCAACTCACTGGAGATTGCATATTCTCAGGCTCCCTGGCAGCTGCTGGCTGGTTTCACATTTTCTGATATAGCTGAATGTAGCACCTCTTTTTTACCATTATTCAACAAAAAGCTCAGGGAAATAGCTTAGTTTTTGCTAGGCTTCTTGAATTCTTATTGCTCATCCATCACCGCACAAATGTGTCCTAGCGTGTACACCGCATCAGGGAGCTGCTGGCAATTAGCAAGAGCGGGAAATGAGGACACCTGAGCTCCAATCTCAGCCCTGACACTGGCACACGGTAGTGGCACATTCTTTGGGCACATCTAGGAAAAAGGAAAAGCTAGGGGGGTGGGAAGGTTGCTTTCAAAAAGTCACAGGAAAACTGGCAAAATATGAATCTGGAGTATCCTCTTTTCAGAGCACGTCAGGCAAGGTCCTTGGGACCAGACATATCACAGCACTGACTCACAATTATGTCACCTTTTCAGAGGAAGAAAAACCAAAAGAGTAACAACGTACATAAATATCTCTAAGTTCTAGAGGACGCGTGCCTAGCATCTCTTCCTTTAGCATAAACAGCATTTGTCCACATTACAGTTCAAGCTGCCGTCTTGTTTAAATAATTTATAATAAGCCTGAAACACAAAATGACTTGGGAAACAGAGGTTAACCCGCGTTTAAAGCGAGCTGTGATTCTCTAATGCTGGATACTGGAGAAGTGGGGTACTTATGCCCAAACGTGTAGTATGAGATCACAGGGGCACAGCTACAGATGCCCAGATCAGTATCACCGAGCAAGTTCTGCACTGGGTAGAAGTACAGGGCTGCAGAATTAATCTGCAGAAAGGAGTCGCTACCCTTCTCCCTCCTGCTCTTTTTCTGTGTTCAGCTGGACACAGCCATGGAGAAGACTGCACTCCAGGGAAGCACCTCTGCGGCTGCACAGCCTGGAGCCTGCACCCACCAGGTCACAGTGACTGGCACCCTCGTCCTGCTCTGAGTCACCCCTGCTCTTCACACGCTTACGCTAGTGTGAATCAGAAACACAACCCACGCGAAGCCTAAGGCATTGTGCTAGCACGACCCTGGCGTGGCAGGAGAGCAGCACGCAGGAGGGGAGAAGAGGCTGCGCCTCTGCCCCGCAGTGAGCCCAAGGGCTTCCACGTGGCTGGGCAAGCACAGACCCCCCTTCAGATACTGGTGTCTGAGAGCCCCAGCAGAGGCATCAGCCATTGGTTTCCACGATTAGTGTTTTTTTCATTTAAGAAACCCTTTTTCTTCAAAGCACTATACAGCAAGATTTTATAAATTAGAGCTCTGGGACTAGGGGATCTCTTTGGCCATGGTAGCAGAGACAGAATACCAATGTGTCAGCTTCCCTGAGAGCAATTCATGTACCAGCAAAGGAAAATTTCTGCTGGTGCGTCTGCTTGTTTATTCCCCTTCCCCCCTCCTTTTTTTTGTTGTTTGCACAACAGAACAGTCTTGTTGAACAGAACAATATTATATGATATAATGTGCTACAATAAGCAGTCTGCAAAGGAAAACATGTTTGCTTTAAAAGATGTAGCAGTGGATGTGCAGGAGCAGATTAGCCACTAGGACAGAAAACCAATCCCATTATGCTTATAAACTCAAATTACAAACATACCCTTCATCATGTCATCTGATGTTTGTATATACGCACACAAAAGCCTCACAGTAAACTGGCATGCAAAACCTCCCATTAAATATACCAGCCCTCAGGAAATAGCATTTCAGGCCACGCAACAACGGAGGAAAAAAATCAGCAACTAGAATGAGGAGAAAAAAGCCCAATGTCCTAAGGTCTGCCACATTTCAGCCTTCCTTGGGAGCAGAGGGACAGACTCCATCTCCTGCTCCAGGAAGCTGCTGAGCTCAGCAAGGCTGTTTGGAGAACAGCACCGCACTGAGTTGGGTGATACCAGTCACAGCGAAAGTAGTTAAGTGCTGTCCTGGGCACAACAATCAGGCTGGGCTGCAACAGCCAAGGGAAAACGTCCCATCGGCAGCCGTCCCACTTAAAGCAGGGCGACCCAGAAGCGAGCAACCAGCTCCCGGTTGTACAAGACACAGGAAAAGAAGGGGGTGAGAGGAGATAATGCAGTTTGGGGGTCTGCTCATGGACAGCACCAGGGATTTGTTGTTTGTTCTCTTGAATTTCTCACCCCACCCCAAAGGAGTTTGCTCTTACGTGATGAGTTAGGGATGTGCCAAAACTCCCCAAGTGTTCTGAAGGCAACCACACCTCCGGGCAGTCTACTGCGCAGTGGACTGGCACTCCTTAGAATCAACGCAGCTGAACAAGGGTTTTGCTGAAAAGCCTGAAAGAGATTTGCTCATATGAAGATTTAAGCTTTGGCAGACACGTTCGCCGTGGCTCAGAGCTGCCCAGACAAACTGCAGTCAGCAGTAGCTGTGGCGATTAGAGAGAGGAAGAGGGGAAGAGAAAACCAAACCCAGAGAACAAGCAAACCAAACAACAAACAGGACCTTGAAAGCAACAGCCTCACACTGACGGTATCTGTATCGAGCAGCTGTGTCCTGCAGCACAGGACGCCTGTCCCTGCTTTGTCCAGCCAGACCCACCAAGGGCCCCTCTTGCCAGGCCTCAGTGACGGAGCCTCCAAGATGCTGCCAAAGCAAGAGGGGAACGTATGGATTTCACCCACAGCCATCTCTGGTTGCAGGTCTCCTCTGTCTACCAGCCAGAAAACGGGCCCAGTGACACATCTTTGCAACATCAGCTGCGTTTCCAGGGCGTATCTTGTCGCAAGCAAAGATGGGTTGCAGGACACAGCCTTCATTTCAGCTTCACATCAAAACTACTGAGTTTCCCATAGGTAAGCTGAGGTCTAGAGCAAGAACACCCCCTGAACACAGAATAACCTCACCACTGAACCCATGACTCTGCCTAAGTAATTTGAGAAAATTGTTTTTCTTCGGTTTGCTTCTAACAGCACTTTTAACACTGATGGGTCTGATAGCGAGGTCCACAGCCCAGCTCCTGCTGA
>NW_010427309.1:0-8642 GCF_000710305.1 Buceros rhinoceros silvestris | reverse complement strand
TGCTGAAGCCACTGCAGAGGATCCTCTCTGGTTACCTACCAGAGTTCTCCATCAGAAGGTTCATTTCAGCTGCTTCGCAGCCTGCCTTCCCCATACTCCTGGTCTGAGAAGGCAGCAGAAATTCCCAACAGGGCAGGGAAGCGACACATGGAGATGTACAGCAGTCACTCCCCTCCCACAGGCAGGCTGAGGCATTCCTTGCACGATAACGAGCAGAACAGGAGGGGATGCCTCGTTTGTCTCTGCAGCATTTCAATCTCTCGTTGTGATCACCACTCTTCCGCCAGCCTCCCAAGCCCCCCGCTCGGGAGCCCGGTCGCGTGAGGCACCCCGCCTGCCAGCTTGAAGAGGAGGACTCCTAATTAGCAATGCTGCACGTGGAGCAAACTGTACCTGTAATGGCTTAAACCTCACAAGACTACATTTTAATTATGACTGTGTTAGACCAGAATCAGTCGCCTAATCAAGCTTGAATTAAATGCATATTTAGCAATTTTCGTGCTAGTGTTCTCAGAAATGTGATGCCTGCATAATGAATTATTTATTTTGTAGAGATCTCCAGTATTTTTTAAGAAGAAAACCAGCAAACCAACACTCCAGGAAGGCAGGTAAATAAATTAACAACACTTCTCTGAATTACCATCTTCCCTACTGTCTTGGCTGCCATGCACTTGGAGCTCTCACTGTAAAATGAATAAAGAACATTTAAAACCTGTCAACCAAATTAGAGTGTGCATTTCCAGTGTAAACACGGATGGAAGGATTTTTTATTAACAACAGCTGACAGGTAGTATTTACTTTGTTTGCAAGGTTGGAGCTCCAGAGGCAGACTTGCTGCAGCAGTTGAGCTAGGTAGTGCAAAAATAGGTATTTCCCTGTTAGTAAGCGAGTCTAAAGCTCATGAAAGCCGCTGTCTAAAATGACAGACTGACAGAGGTAGCAGCCAGGTATTCTGCTCAGTGCACCGTAAGCCGCTTTCAAGGCCATGCCCTCATCTGTGCACTGATCAGTGCCCCCACCCAGCAAAACAGCTAACCTGGAGCCAAACAACAAGTAGGTGTGTACACCCCGTTGATTTCTAGTGAATTTGGGGAAGGATCATCTGAAAGTTAATCAAGTTGACCAGCAATTTCGGTTACCTCAGTCCAGATCTGGAAAAACATCCAAATGACCGAACAGGGCTGGAATTAAGCATGTGCTTCAGGTTACGTATAGCTGGTGCTTTGCAAGGCTGAGTATTTTACATCTCTGTGCAAATCCCTGCTTGCCTTTGCTCCAGCTTACCTGTCTGATAAGCCAGTATGATAGCACTTACTGGGCTGTTATGAAGCAGGAATAACATCAACACTTCAGATCCCACGATAAAAAGTGATATGAGCACAAAATACTGCTGTAACAACATAGCATTATACTACAGAAGTAATAAGTGTCATTAGAGTTACAATTTTATTTTAATGCTGTGTAGTTTTCTACTGAGTCCATTAACAATCAGCCATTACAGTAACAATAAATTACCTTTCACAGTACTTAAGTTTCTCATGTTATGAGCAGTAGTCAAAATTTAACAGAAGCGACAGGCTAAATTCCCAGTGACACCTGAATTTTGTACATCAGCTGCTTTTGACAAACAGCAGCACAGGAAAAAAAGAAATCAATGTAGTAAAGCTCTCGCTGGAAATGGAATGATCTTATTTCAGTTATTCATCATCATTCCCACTGAAATCATTAAGAATGAGGGGAGAAGAGAAATCTGTAACAGGATCTTGGCGAAAGCACAAGGGGATACTTTCTCCAAACCCTTAAAGCTATATAGCCCTCTCTGAAGCATGATAAGGTATGTTTTAATACTTAATGTCGATGTCAATCAAGTTCCATTGCCTGCAATTGGAGGTCTGGGTCCAAAGCCGTATTTTCTCCTCACGTACCAAATCATTAGTCAAAATCCACTGTTGAAATTTTGTTAATCTTTTGTTTCAGACAAGAATGATTTGGATTGAGTATCTTCCCTTACAGCCCACGCGTACATTACAGATGGTGTTAGACACGTAACACATAGCCTATAGTAGTGAAGCTATATATATATATATGCACCTTATCTACATAATTTCATAGATAAGAATAGGCTGCATCACTTGCACAGTTAGTCACAAGTCTGGCAGGGGACCTGAAAGCTACAGAAAATTTGGACAAACAGCTCACAGGCATCTAGTGTCAGGAGATGCCCCGGCACCAGAGGTTTGCCTCTCGTTGATCCCTTTACGTCTCAAACTTCTGGAAGCCAGTTTCAGTCAAGTCACAATGAAAGTTCATAGTTACAATGCACCTGCCAGCTGACAGTTTCCACGGAAAGCAGGGCAGTCTGGGCTACTGCTAGAGGGGAGCTGGGATGGTGGCCTGGTTTCAGTGCCTCATTTAGATCATCCTAAAGCCCTAAACATGCCATCTCCTGAGAACGCTTACCCTTAGTTTTCACTTGAGGCTGTCCAGTCACATATAGACTAAAACCACAGTCTGAAGGGAGGTGTGAGACAGAGTCAATAGGACAGAAATCAGGTTAACAGAGCAAAGATCCCACGTTCCCTGTAAATGGAAGCACCTGAAATTACATCTTGACTCATGTCAGTGTTAATTAAGTAATGCACATTTAAGACTGACATGAATATTTGCCTTTCAGCTTTGTCAATTGTCTAGAAAAAAAAAAAATCAGTAACAGTAAAAGACATTGTTCCACAGAGCAGCAAGTTAGGCTATACCACCTCTCGTGAATTTGGTTCCTCATAATTGGAGAAGCTTGGCCTGCTTTTAAAAATCTGCTTAAGTGTTTGCAGATTCCTTAAAGATTGATCAAAAACTCAGTTCTGGGTAAGAGTAGCACTGGGGACATGGGGTGCAAGAGGGCTGACTCCATTGTTCACAAACTACAAGAGGCAGTAGACAACTCGTGAAGAAGGAATATTCACTCATTTAGTGCACAATCTTCTGGACAGTTGGTAAACACCTAAAGGAAATTTGGAATTCAATATTAAATAAGACTGCTGCTCCCAGAGTAAATAATAGATAAGCCTCTAAATGCATCAGAAAACCCATTCCAATCTTTTGCAGCTGCGTCCTCTGATATGGGCAAACAACAAATACACTGGGACACATTGCTCCCAATGCACTTCTACGGGCACCAGAGATCAGTGTGACCTACAGTACTTAAGTGGGGGTTACCCTAAGAGGAACTCGCTCATCAGCCTGATTCCAATCCAGTTTTACAGAACGCAGAGGCTGGAGCAGATGCTACTGACATTAGCATCAGGCTCAGCAACTGAGTCATTACATTTGATACAGGATCTACTTATATCCCAGCAAAGATTAACTGGAACACGTGGTTACCTGTCGGATGGATTTTGTTACGCAAATACCAGTCGTGCCTTTCAAACCACATCAGTGAGACATGCCACCTGCATCACCTGTAGAAGTCAGACTGACAGCCGCAGCATTAGAACTAGCACTAAAATCAGCATGAGATGAATGCAAAGTCTAAAATGCCCTCCTCTGCTTGTTCTCTGCTGAAGTCCGAGCACGGCACTGTTCGAGATACCTGCCATTTGCCTCTCCAAAGGGGACTCGTTTCAGTGCTAGGGGTACACTGCTGTATTGCTGTACTCTATGTGCTTCATACTAGGAAAACAAACATTTATTTCGATGTTTAAGGTAAAATTGAAGTTATTCCCCTAACGTGCATGTTTTCCCCTGTAAATATTGAGTGCAGGCTACTCTACTACTTCGTTTCTTGTGCTTTCCCTTCTTTTGAAACATCCCAACTCCTGCAGCTTGCACAGGTTGATTCAGAAAGCAAGTTCTAAAATACCTGACCAGTACAACCACACCAGCCAAAGCCAGTGCACCAAAAATCACGTGTGATTCAGTGTGCAGTTCAAGTGGATTCAGCGTGCAGCTGTGCAGGTATAGAGCTATTTCTGGGTATACAGTTGCAATAGTAGAGAAGCGTTTCCATTTCAGTAAAGTACTCCTACCTACTTACAGCCTCACAATATAAAAATACTTCGAAGGAAAACCAAAAGCTTCAGGGGATTAAATTTAAATATGTAAAAAAGCAGTCTGAATATCAGACTAAAACATCTAGTAGGAAGTAGGGTAGGTTCTCTATCAAGTTTTTTTTTAGCAAACCTGCATGTCTGTCAGACACACACGTTATCAGGCAACCATACATAGAAATTGCCATGAATATTTACCAACATTTGGCTGGACTAAAGGATCAGATCTTGTCTCGCCACACTTTTCTACTTTTCCAGTATTTGAAAAGTTTCTAGAGATGTTAAAACATCTCTGGATAGGACATTAGTAAATACATGGAGCTGTTCTACAGTCCGGTCAACCTAGATCACAGCTTCCATCCGTGTGCAGTATTTTGGCAGACAGATTAGCTGTCAGTGGCCTGAGCGAGAGCTTTGCTCTACCCTGCATGTCCAAATACCTTAGCAAGATCCTCAAGAAAGGCTCTCGCACCTTTCCCTGCACTGGCTGTTCATTACTTACTTGCATTGCCAGGAAATTACACTGTGCTAGTGCATCGCTTTGTTGGACTGCTAAGACGGAGGCAGTCACATCCCATGACAGAGGGTGATGCAAGTCACTTGGCAATGAACCTAATCTCCTTACTGCTGGAGGGATGGAGGGAGTAAAGCACTGAAGCTTTGGAAATGTAATTAGAAACGTGTTGTCTTCCAAATGACTGCATGATCTTAGAACGGTTCTGGGAGCATTTAAAATAAGCCGTGCCCCATAAAAACAAGATGACAAACTACAGCAAACTTGAAAAATATTCATGAGGTACTGTCTAAATAAATTTAATTTGACTGGATTAATTAGTGGACTGTTAGATATTTGTTTGTAAAGTTTTGTATATATGAGACATCTTCAGTACTGAGTGCAGTTAATTCAGTTATACAGAAACCTCCTTTCAATTTTCCTTTAAAGAAAAAAATCAGTCTCTAGCTGAGAAGAGGCCTCTGATAACAGTCATTGAAATATATAAAGGAAGAAACCCAGTAAAATTGCTATATATGTATATATATATAATGTGCATATTTGCATTTTAAACTACATTTGTATTTCCTTAGAGTATCTAATGCTGAGAACACAAAATTTTCTATAATCCAAGAAGCCATTCAAAATTGTTGAATGCTTCTCAACACATACTAAAAGAAGGATGCCGAAGGATGCGTGCCAGGACCACAGACTGCTGGACACAGATTTCTCTGCTGTGCATATGGCTTCTCTCATACAGCACTTTGGATTAAACGCTAGTATAAGGAGCATAGAAAGCGACTGTCGTGTTAGATCCTGTGCAGAATGCAACACCATCCTTCTCTGTAACTCTAATTATCTGACTAGGCCTCCCAAAGAGGACTCCAACTTTTACTGCACTAAAGAAAAGGCACAACTGCCACCACGGCCACTATTGCGATGCTGGTTTTGGGCAGACATGAGACAAATGCACATTTCACTTGTGTTACTAAGTGACTTTACTAAGTTTCCTAGTTTTCAATGACAGTCCAATTGCTAGAGCCTGAATTTGAAGAAACAAGCTCAGAAGGGTTTCCAGTCAAAGGGCTCAATTTTACAGGGGAACAACCTCCATCAATACACTCTTAACTTGGGTTCTTTTATCACTAAGATAACAGAGGGGCTGACTTTGACCCTGCTGAAACAACTTCCCAACACAGGAGGCAAAAAAGCAGCTGTAATTCTCTACCTTGAAAGTCCCTAAGCACAGAACTACTCTCACAGCACAGAGGAAGAAGAATGTGCTTTAGGTGCTTCGGAAGTCTCAGAGCTGCTAAAACAGCCTTGCTGGGATTCTTTCTGCAGGAAAGAGATCAACACTTCATTATTCTTCTGAATTTCATTGACACTTGACAGGCTGAAAACCAGACATGTCAGTCCAAACTGTTCTATGCAGGTTGCAAAAGTAGTAACCAAAGGTTTGGTTGTCTACTTGAATGAGTGAGCGTGAATGGATGGTTGCACCCTACCCTACAGACAGTCACTTGGACTATCCAACATGCTTTTCTGATTTTGAGGTTGTGAAACACACGCAAAAACACTTGGAAGCCGGTGCTAACATGGTCCCTGGCACATCTGTAAAAGGCACTATAACATATTCACAACAACAGACTGGTGACAATAACCTTTTTTCCCTCGTCATATAGCCCTGTGGAAGAGTGCTTAATTTCACTTATAAGTTAGAGGAGCCTGGCCCAGCTCCCAGGGATATGTCCAGCAGGACAAGGAGGAATTAAGTTCAAAAGATCTGCCCTACGTAGCTCATCCACAGCACATGAGAACCTGTAATACTACTCTGATCTGTTTCAACATGTGCTACGAAAACATGCACCACAATATCTCTAGTTCTGACAATCCTACAGATACTATCTCCATCCTGATCATCATTCTGAGGGTCAAATTTGGTCTTCCAAGGAAGTAAGTGTGCCTACTGCACAGGAATAGGGGCCATGCTTGAAAGATCACTCCTACCTCCTATGCCCTTAGGCACTGAAGGGATAAATCCAGACCTTTCTTCTTCCCGGTGATCTGTTGATTTTTCATGCCAAGAAAGGCATGAGCATACCAATTGTTCATCTCCTGTGCTTACAGACTGGTAGCTTTCCTTTCCATTGCACTTAATGATAAATACTAGAAAATTTCTAGGAAAATATGTCAACTTCAGATGTTCAGAACCATGCACCCTTTTCCCTAAATATTCATCTTTTACTCATTTAGATTTTCTTCATCAGTCCCAAATGAAGTTTTACAAACTTTGAAAATACTGCTCCTTTAGCCAGGAGCACTTGTTAGACTCTTGTCTATCCCTTGAGAGATATTTCTAAAAAGAAGCATCTTCGGCACAAAGGAACACACGATCTAGCTACACTTGGATGCCCGCTCAGCTCCTAAGAAATTCCAGTACACCATCCCCTGGCCTTCCAGTCATTTCAACAAGTCCTTTGATTTTCAGAGAAGCTGGGACATGAGCTAATCGATGTTATACTCAAGGTAAAAGCATCAGACACCTCATCTATATAACCTACTGAAAACAGCACGGACACTTCCCAGCACTGATGGCAGTGAGCTGATTGGATGAGTGTACTTGAAGAAAAAAAACAAAAAAACACCCACTAATGAACAAACGTGAACATCACAGCTCTCTCCTGTGACAAGGCACTATCTCTGAGTATGAAACCTGGCCATGACCCAAAGAAAAGGGTCATGTCAGTGGGGTGACAGAGGATGCTATCAGCTGTCCTTCAATGGATGACTTTTTCCAGGAAAGTTCGAGCACCCCTGAAGTAGAAAACATCTTCTCCACATATTTCCCTCATTAGCTTTAAACCAGCAACAGCCAGAAATCCCATGATGGCACCTCACGGCACAAGGCTGATAACCTGCTGTAACCTCAGCCTTGCCCTTAAAGCAGCGTTCACAACTTCCCAAAATAGAGCATGTGAGCAGATGTTTGGGAGTAAAGAAAGCAAACATCTGTCCTGCTAGAAATGTAAATCCTCCATAGCCACCCCCTGCCACTCTGCAGCTTAGCACCAACCCACCCTCAACTCCTGCAGCACGTGGGCGGACACAGGGAACAGCAACCGCTCCACACTGCGTTTCGGGTAATGCACAGCATTAGGCACAGCCCAGAGTCGCTAATGCAAACCCAGGCTGGCATCCATATGACGGTATCTAAGCGAACAGGCTTGGGGTTAGCTGGATGTCCCAGCTCCGCTTCCAAAAGGAGGTTTGCAAGTAAAAGGAGATAAACTGGGTTATCGTACGATGCCACGTGCGCACATGAACCATGCTAGTTCTGCTCAGTTGTTTGTGACACACAATAAAGCTGAACAAGTGCAAGAAGTTATGGGAGTGCCATGGAAGGAAAATCCTTCCTGTTACTTTAACTGAAAGTGTGCTTGTTTGCTATGTTCTCTGCTGGCACTGCAAGCGCTTTAAATAAAACATGACCAGTAATTTATTTAGCAAGCAAGTCTTTCAAAAGTTCTTTTGCCCAACTCTTACTAAATTTATGCCACACAAGATTAACCCTCCCTTCACTCCGCACATTCATGTGCCTGAATTGACTGGGGGCAAGATCCTCTTTAAATACTGCTCTAAAATACAACATTTGGGCGCCTTTCTAGTGCTGTTCCAGACACCTGGCTGCCTCAAAGAGCTTCAGATAAAATACAATCCAGCAAAGAGTTCACCTCCTTTTTCCCAAGATTCAGTTTGATTCTTATCTCAGTCAGTGCTTTTTCTTCAGGAATAGACATTATTCATTCCACATCCTACGGCGCTGATCAAGTGACTGTGGTGCGCCGACACCTCTACACCATCAGCACAGCTCCAGCTGTACCTCTGAAATAAGGTGAAAGATTTTACGCCGTATACATGAAATATTTGCACGTGCAGACACAAAGTAGGTACCAGCATCAGATAACCCACCACACTGAAGGACAGTCCTGTGGGTACTTGGAAACCTCTCTGGGATGTTTAGCCACAGCTCCGCGGCAGGCTTTGCACTGCCAAAGTGGTTTAAAGTGGATACAGAGTGAATGTGGGCAGGTGTGTATATATAT
>NW_010427308.1:61191-78981 GCF_000710305.1 Buceros rhinoceros silvestris | reverse complement strand
GTACTGCAACAAAGACCCAGTTAAGCTAAACTGGGGTGGCTTGGTTTTTGCCTGACCACTTCAGAAGGTCTTGGAAAGGGCTGGCTCGTGGTCCTGAGTCACGCCAGCGGTTTAGCTGTTCCCTGCTACCTCTCAGCCAGCACGATGGTCACAGCTTTATTGGAATGAGTAGGTGGTTTTGTTTGCGTCGGCGTTTATGAGTCAGACAAAGCTGGGACAAGAAATGCGAGCTGAACACAGCACACCTCCCGATTCCCTTGGGTGAAGACACAGGCAGAGGATGATCTTTGCCTCACAGGTTGACTTGTGGTCCCCAGTACAGTCCCGAGAACGTTCCTGCATATGGTGCAGTCTTGGGGCTTTTCCTTTTGCAGAAGAGCCCTGAGGAAGATACTTTGAAGAAGAGAGGAACCAGGCTACTGAGACCTGTTACCTGTGAATGCAAATAATTATTGCCTTTTTTGTTTTCTGTGCCTCCCAACCACCTCTTTCCTAAACTTGCATTTCCTCAAGTAATGACCGATCCCACTGGGGGGACAAAAAGGCAAAACTTTTACTGTTTACCCCAGAATCTTTGCTGACTGGATTAAAGGTGTGACAAAATACCTTACCCAAGGGCTTACTGGCATGTTTTATTTAATATAGCCATATTAAAAATTGATATTCCAACATAAAATTTTATGCAGAAGAGATAATTTATAAGGCGTATGTTTTGTTCATTAAAAAAAAAACCGAAAAACCTGAAGGTAACAAATCTTCATAATTCAAAGTATACTGCTGGCCAGGCTGCTCTCCACCACAGATACTGTGTCATCTCTTCATTTTGGGTGCCAAAGAGATTGGCACTGGGTGAGATTACTAAGGTAAAACCGTATTTTTCATCTCCGTATCATCTGGGATGTAAAACTGAGAAGGAGTGGTGGAGCTTCCCTTTCTTAGAGAAGACCTTAAATAACGAAGGAAACACATTTTTGAAGTGTGTTGACCCAAAAGGGCTGGGAGAACAAGGTTTAAACTGAAGAGGTGGAAGAAGGGTGGGAGGAGGGCTGTGGAATGATGGTGTCAATTAAACCCTGGGTTAGGGAATAAAAAAATGACATCACCTGCCTATCTCTGACACCCACCCAGGGCTGAGAAATACAGCGAATTCGAAGTTGGCGAAGTGAGAAAGTTAAGAGTAGATTTAAAGGGACAGCCTTGTCAAATGTACTCTTTTAGAGGGGAACAAAGATAAAAATAAAACATTTTGGCTGTGTTGCATGTCTGATGCTCATCCAAAATGATTTTGCCTGACTCCTGAAATAGTAAGCTGCTTGCCTTAGAGGTGATCCTTCTTCCCACCCTTTTCTTACTACTTTCTTTCCCTCCCACAATATCAACCCCCCCAAAACCAAAAAAACCCCCCACCAACAACTGCCCCCCCTCCCCCACCCAGCACCGAAAAAAAAACAGCCACCAAAAAAACAAGATAAAAGCTTTGCCTGAGTGAGTACCTCATCTTCATGGGAGTTTCATACATGGAAGGATTAGAGATACATGGAGAAATTAAGGCCTTGGACAGGAAGACAGAAATTTTATTTCCTATGTGTCATGTCACATAAACTGTCAAAGGATCTCAGACTTGAGTTGAGGTCATATTTCTCACTAAAAGCCAAAGATTTTTCTTGAGGGGAGTAAGGAAAAACCTCCTTTGGGAACACCAAATTATCTTCCATGTGAGGATTTTAGAAACTGATTTTAGAAAGCAATTATTCGGCCAGCAAGCCAGGAGTTCACGGCTTCCCTTTGGACCTGCTGGGCGCTCAAGCTGGTCTTAAAACAGGATGGGCAACTAGGTGGGTTTTTTTTTTCCTTGGGTCTTAACCAACAGGAACAGTTGGGATCCTGGGTGAGCAAATGTGTCCAGATCCTTAGTATAGGATTTAGCAACATCTGGCTGTTACTGAGTGTGCACGGTCAATCAGGACAGGAGATGGACACAGCAGCTCTAGGCTAAAAGTTTACAAATAACTGACCTTAGAAACTCATGAACTGTGCTGGCAGTGATGAGCAGCGAGATGCCTGGATGGATGCCTGGATGAGTGCCTGGATGGATGCCTGGATGGCCAGACCTTTTCCCAGTTAGGCAGTCATTGCCAGTGAGGAACAGCGGAGAGCTGGGAGAGCCCAAGGGAGCTACACAAGTCTTCAATTTTAAAGAGAGAGGGAAAAAAGATAATAATAATAATTACAGATAAAATGTAGTTTGTTCCAGTAGCATTGGTTCCCAGAATTAAAATAGGTTCCTTCTACTGCAGTAAAATCCCACTACAATCATAACAATAAAAAAATTCCCCAGGCTGCTGCTGTTTCTTTCTCTGAAGTGAATTTAATGATTCGGCAAGTGAGAGACTCAGAGCAGAGGCATGAGTCAAGCATGGTGCAGCAGCTGCCTTGCAAACCTCCCCGCGCCTCATCACTCAGGCAGCTCGCACCCACCCCAGGCCAGCCAGCAGCACCCCAGGGCAGCTGCCCTGCCTGATGCCTACCACTCCAGGGTGGGCTTTCCCCAGCTGAGCAGAGCTCGCTGCTGTCCCCAGCCCACTTGCTACTCGTGATCCAGCACAAAGCCCCAGATCGATGATTGTAGCTGATGGGAAGCAATGCACCCCTCGGGAGGTGAGTCCTCTGAGCTCCCCTTGCACAGTAACCTCAGAGAGCGGCTCCAGAAGCACAAGGTTACTGCACTAGCTTCATATGCAGCCCAGCAGCATGCATTTTCATACTTAATATGCAGATCTAATTGCTTGCCTGCATTTTGATTACCTTCTCTTCCTGAAATCTGCTCTTGTGTGGCTAATCCTAGTGAACTTCAAAGCACGCACTTGGTGGCTCTCATGTTTTTAGTTCTGCAGTTTGTGTCTGAGACCAATGTCAAAACTCTTTGTAAGGAGCAGGACTAATTTTACAGACGCAGTTCAGAAAAAAATAAACCGCCTTACATTCAGCTCTTCTCTGTTTCTAACCTCGGGACATTTACTTTTGGTGGACTTTGGTCTGGCCACAACCAACACTTCCATGTTTAGCCTCCTACCAGTAGCACCCTCACTCCTGCCCACCTAACACTAGCTTCAAGAATGGATCCTGGGTAATTCTGTTTAAAAGAAAGGCTATTCTTCTCTTCTGGGTGTAAATGTGAAGAGATTTGACAAATTACTTCACTGTCTCAAACTGCTAAACCCAACCCCCACAAATGCATTTTCCTGTGAGTGCCCCCACTTCCCTCCCTTTCCTCCACTTTTTTCTTCATTTTCCATCATCCACCTCCTCAGCAATAATCTGCAATAAACTTATTTGCTTTTTTTTTCTTTTTTTGGCATGGTGAATGTCTACTTTAAGTGCCGCCTTTTTTAAAGATTAAAAAAAAATGAAAAGAAAAATAGCCATAAAACAATCTCCCTTTCCAAATATAAAATAAAAGCTGTCTTATTTTTAGGCTTTGCAGCAGCTCATGTGTCATTTTCATCATTTCTTTCTCTCTCGATGACTGAGAGGCAGTGAGAGGAGGCGAGAAAAAAAGTTTTTTTGTTCCCCCTAGAATATACATATTCAGAGCTTCCCCTAACCTGATTTCTTTCTCCATTAAATTATCCATAGCCAAAGCTAAAATGGAACCTCACTAACGTGATATTTTCATTGGCGTTCAGTCAAACATTTATCGGTGATCAGACTAACACAGCGGCATCAGCAACACGATAAGCAGAGGCTGTAATTTTTAATGCTGGACATCATTAGATTTGCAGCACATGGCAGCAAACGAAGGGAAGCAGGGCTGGGAGATAGGGTAATTTGGTTAGAAATGAACCATCCCTTTACCCTGACGGTGGAGGGGAGGAAGTAGCACAAGAATCGATTTGGGGCAGCGATGGGCACATTCAGCGTCTTATGTAAGTCACACAGGACCTGGCTTCAACTCACTCAGATCAACAGAAATTGTCCCATTGACTCCAGGGACAGTAGATCCAGCTGTTAACTCTTTCAAATTCTTGAACCCTTCGTGAATAAAGGGATTTAATTACTTTCCCTTTTATTTTTCTCAATACCCTCCAGCAGCCAGATACCAGCACAAGACGAGCTTCAAGCTTCTGCTCTCAAGTCTTAATTTCCCCAAAATGAGAAATAACCGCGTTAGAGCACTGCAGCATTTATGGCAGGTATCGCCTGGGTGAATGCAGGCAGTAATTCATTCTGATGGCTGGACATCTCTTCCTCTGCGGTTTTGTCAGCTGCTGTGTTGTGATAGTGGAAACATCCGGCTGGGTTGCGCAATTAAAAACAAAACATTCCGTGTCTTCAATATTTGCCTTTCAGCTTAAACTGCCTGAAAAACACCCTGAATGCTTCATTCATGCTGCTGTGACTGCTTTGTATCAGAAACCAGTGTGTAAATACAACCTGCTGACTTTCTCCAAGTGTATCACTACCCCGCAAGAAGAGTATGTGGATGTCTCCAGTAAATGCTCTTGAAATCCCTTCTTCTACCCTCTCGGCTGCAGCAAATAGCGTGACTCAGGGAATCTGCGAGCTGATGTGCGTTACACTGATCTTATTTGTCTTTCAGGGCTTTTGGTGGTTAATGAGAAGGTCCAAGCGTAACGAGTGAGCGCAGATGTAAAGGACACGGCTGTGCCGTGCCGGCTGGTTTATTACTGCGCTCCTGGTCACCAGCTCGAGACCTGGCATCGTGTGCTGGAGTCAAGCAGAGATGCTGCTTTAGCCTGAGTGCTGGTTGTAACTCTTTCCTCTTTGTCTACCCTGTAGTTAACTTAGCTATTCACTGTCTAAACCACAACTCCATCTCCTGCTTCTGCCTTAATTGTAATTCCCAAGAAACCAGCTTGATCGGTCCCTCAGCTTCTCACTTGAACCTTTGCCTCAGTTTACCATCGGCCCTAGACAGAACTGGTCTAGATGTACATCGCCCTCCTTCACAATCCTGCCCTTAAAAATTCAACTTCTCCTGTTTCTAAGACTGCTTGTGTCTCTAGTTGAGGAGCTGGGATAAATTATTCTTTCAGCACGCAGCTATCAATTAGCACTGGTGCTTAATCTGCGTGTTTGAAAGTCTGATAGATGTATTAATAGCAAAAAATCAGGCATCTAATTTCCGGATACTCTAAAATTCAATTTCAATTGCATTTGACCATCCTGGGTTTCTATTTAAAATCGTCATGCACAAGTTTCTGCTAAGCTGTGTTTCTTTATCCAGAAGTTAACAAGTTGGGTACAGATTTGTTCAACAGTCTGGATGAAACAGGGAGCGCAATCTTCCTTCCAGTTCTGCTGCAGCCCGGGCTCGTGACTAATGCAAGGTCCAAAAAGACTGAGGAAAATGTCACTCCATTAACAGGAAAAACCTCCCGAGGAAAAAGAGACAGAGGAGAGAGATTCAAAGGTGAGAAATCCTAACAGGTCTTTTGCAGGACTCCAGTACTGGACACTTAGAAGACACAATTTTCATTCAAGAACTACAGATTAACCTTGTGGCTTGTCAGCTCTTTGAAAGGCTTTGCTCTGCTCTGATCATCAGCCGGAGCTGTTTGAGGCCCAGCCTCCAGTACAGGGCAGCACAGATGCTGCATTTAGCTGCTTTTATATCACTTTAACAGCATTAGGACAGGAGTAGTACAGAGATGCACGAAAGCAGAAGTGTATAAATCCCTTGCGGTGGCTCTCTGGGTCTTGATTTCCTACAGCAGCCTGGTAGTTTCCTACAGGGTTTATGAATAATAAATTTAAAGGCTCCCGGTTATACTGAGTTGCTAGTTAAGTAGCACCATGACTTTGTGGTATTTCTGCCAGTTCCCTCCACTTTCTCTACCCTGGTACGTTGAAAATGTGTTGTGCTGTCCTGTGTACACTAACTGCAGTGTGCCCTAGCCCAGGCAGTCTGCACAAAGATTCGAGGGGATATAATTTATTTCTTGCGTAGTTACATAGTGTGAATCTAAATTCAGACCCTAATGAAAACACTTGGAGGGATCAGTGAAGACCATCCTCAAATGAATTCATATTATTTCTTTTATTCAAGAAAATGTGTCTGTGAGTAGTTACCCACACTATGCAAAATGCTGCATCTTTTCTTTCTTTTGCATTTGCGCATTCATAGTCCCCTGGAAGTCTCTTCTCCATCTTTTAAAGGAGGTAGTTTTCTTTCATTTGAGGAAAAAAAAAATAGGTGGCTGGTTAGATAATGAGAACTAAAGAATGTGCCCAATAATAACAGTAGTCTGTCCCTTTAGGAGACATCAGATGCAATGTAGCATCATCTCTCTGTTGGGGTTTTTTTTTTCCTTTCTTTACTATTCACTTTTTACCTATTGTTTTATGAACGTCTCATCACAATTAGCAATTCCAGGTCTCATTCATTAGCACTTAAAGCAGACCATAGTATTAAGGCACCAGAGCAGAACAAACAAACATCCTGCTTGTAGAATTATAACACTTTCTGTGTGCAGTATCATTCTTTTTATTCTGTTGACTATTTTGTTATATAATATAGTTTGCATTAAAAAAAAAAACACACACCAAAATCACAAAACCAAAACCAAACAAAGCAAAAAATGCACTGAACTGACAAATATATATATATAGTATGGACCTTGTATGCTGTATCATGTAGGAAAAAGAAGTTGCATTCAACTTATTAGAGAAAACACTGTGTTTCTGAAGGCTAGAATAACGATTTAAAACAGTATCTTCAAAATTATGACACCAAAAATGAGAAATGCTGAGAGCGAGCAAATTATTTTGGAAATGCCAATATTTATGCATCCCTGCATGATTCTATACCCCTCCCATCACAGACTGGATGTGTTGCTCTCTTGTGCACTGTTCTGGACATAAAGCCACAGAACCTGATAAAGATAAATGGTGATAAAGAAGCAGAGGCAAAGATGGAAAAATGATGAAGGATGAGGTTTTTATATCCAAAATAGGGACCTGACTTTTAAAGACAACTATACCCAACGTAGATCAATAAAAGGGTATATTAGATTTGATTCCAGTCCTGAAATGGATCTATGTGACTTTGATCCTGTTTAGCTATCTCCTGTGTCAGCCTGAGGAAGCTGAAACAGGCTGTTGGCATGAGTCAGAGTGAGGACATCCACAGCACATCGTGCTGGTTCTATACCCGATACCGGTACCCGGGATAAAGTGCACACTGGGAAAGCAGAAATCCAGAAGAACCGCAGTGTGTGTGGGACCAGGATCACTCACAAAAAAATGTTGAAATGTGGAACAAACTCCACAAAGACAAGATCTTTGCAAGCCACCAACCACGGCTGGGCCAGGGCTAAACCCAGCTGCTTGTGAGAAGACTGTAACAGAGTCCTTTGCTGTGACTGTGAAAATGCAAATTGCTTTGTTTATTGTATAAATTCATTTTTTTCTCTCAGATAATACTCACGAATTATATCTCCATGAAACAGATGAGTAGATTTTCTTAACCCTGAAATTCCTCTACTCTTAGCTCTCCCCTGTAACAGCTCATTCCTCTAAGCAATTGTAAGCAAACACATTGACATTTGGAGCCCATCCAGAACTACGAGATCAAAATCCACACCTCTTGGACCACCTACCCATGCCAAGAATCCATCCAGAAGCACAACTGTCTAAACAAATGGACTAAATAGAATTTATTCTTTTAAAATGTTGTTTAACATTCTGGTATTCAGCCATTTTTCAAGTAAAATATCTCTCTACAGCAATTAAATGTCGATAATTTCAGACTCTGATGTATATAAGGAAAGGTGCAAAGGCCAGTCTCCATAACAGTTTTGCTTTAAGACACATGTGGAAAATGTCATACATTTGTTTTAGAGAGACTGAAAGAATAGCATGCATGTTTATGTCTCATATATTAAAAAGGTAAAAAGAGAGAAGACTGACATTATTTATTTCAAGATTCAACGATAGGAAGAATTCTAAACTCAGTCGAAGATACAACTTTAGCATTGGATGATTTTAAGGCTTTTCTCTTTCTGACCATAAAAGTCTGTGATATAATGACTTTCTAGTAAAGGGAGTCTTTTAAACACACTGTCTATCCACAATACTCACAGAACAACAAAGAGTAAAACAAAAGGCAATATTCTCCAGAAAGGACATTTCTACAAATTGTACATATTTCCCCACCCTGGACTTGCATTTCAGTCATGCAGCTGACATTCTCTCACAATGCAAAGATGAAAACTCAAACCCACGCCTTTTAAAAACAGACTTTTTTTTTTACAGTTTCAAGTAACATCTAGCTTGGAGTTACGCAAACTTTCAATAAAAAGGTTCAAAAGCAGATACTTGTCACGGAATGCCCCAGAGGACTGTTGTGATACTTTTAGTACCTACAGAGGCATCTTCAGGGCAGGAGCTCTTCATTCTTGCTCTCTCAGTTTGCTGACCACTTGATTGGGAGAGCAATTTTTAGCCATCAGGATGTTTTCAATGAGAAACATGGCAAAACAGCAGTACTGGAGAAAAACAAGCTTTTGGAAAAAGAGGCACTGATGCCATATTTAAAACAAAATCTATATAAAGACTCGGCTCTTCTGATTCATTAGACATTCATATTTACAAGTCCTAAAGAATGACTTTTACCCCTGACACACAATTTGAGTTGAAAATTGAAAATACAAACATTTATTCAAGAGCATGGAACAAGGAAGATTCAGTAATAGAGAGAAATGGTTATAGAAGAAAGAAAATATTTCAGAAGAATTTTAATTCTATTTTTAGAATGGTCTTACTGTGTGTCCAGCACCCTGGAAGAAAAGTCCAAACCACTGTGGTCTTGATATATGCCATTTAAAATCCATCCAACTCCCCCCGCATCCCCTCATATTTCAGAACTGAACACACAGATCTCATGGATGAGGAGCAGGTGGTAGAACAGCCTAAAAATCTCTTTTCTATACTTCAGGAGAGAACTAATTCTGTATTGAAAAGCACAGGTCATTTTCACTGCTAGTTTAGCTCCCAGGTACCGGTTTGGTAAAGTATGACCTATTTTTGCTGTGGGTCATTTGTTTCCTCTGCAAATTTCCTTGAGACTTACAGAACGGATACACATGGATTTTTCCATCTCTGCTTTTGAGATGATGACTGGACAGGTTATCTTTCCTTTAATGAGTAGAAGACATGACAGAGAATGCAGAAAATTTAGCCTCTGTAATATAAAACAACTTTTGGCTCACAGCAGCTGAAGAGACGCGGGCATTGATACCCCATAAATTGTCTGTTTCCCACCTTCCTCTAGGCCAGCTGTACCTGCTAACCCCAGTGGAAGCGGGCACAGATACCATCGTAGAAACAGATGTGCCTAGTCAAGGGTTCTCTGCAGAAAAGCCAATAGCTTGGATTGATTTGGGAAATGAGAGCTTTGTGCTTGAACAGAAAACACCATTGCCCTTGTTAACCTCAGCATTAGCTGCTGTCCCAGTTACGTAAAATCATTTGTTTTTCCTAACTCTTGAATATTGTCCCCAATTTGGCACAGGGGTCCCAAATTTCCAGCCCTATGCATTTCATAAAAAAGCATAATGGTAGCAAGAGTAGCAAGACACATAATCCTGAGAGCCAATAGAGGAGACTTGGATGCCACCAAGTCACGGGTGCCCCTGAGACCCTGGGCTAAGATGTGACATGAGCCCTCACACTACTGCTGCAGAAGTCCCTTGGGGACAGCCCAAACCAGAAATCTCACGCGGGTTAGAACTATCAGTTTTATTTCCAGTTTCCCTCTATACATAGATGTGAGTGTCGGCACATATGTGCAGAGGGGTGGCTGCTGCAGAGCGAGGTGTTTGTTGGGGTACTGCCAAGGCAGGGCTGCGCAACCCTGGCACCAAGGACGGGACCTGAGATTTAAATTCAGTCACGGGAAAGCAGTGCTCAACCCTCAGACGTGCGAAGCTAAGAAAAAAAAACAACACAAAAACCCAAGAGAGAACAAAGGAAAGCAGTGCAAGGCTGAGCAAGTATTCTGCTTTCACGATCAGTGTGTTCAATCACGCAGCACCGGAGAATTAAATAATTTTCAGTATGCTGAGTGTACTGAATAGAAATTCATTTCAAGCTCCTTCTACGGTATCGGACATGGTCTGTCACCATGTAAGGGAAAGGCTTTGCGCTACGTGAAGGCTGCTGCCTTATGTTTTTTAACAAAGTTGAGGGCAGATTACAGATCTTCGCTTTCAGCCCGAGGTCGCAGTGGATGGATGCTGTTTCCGTCCATGTCCTGAATAATTTGCCTTTGTTGAAGTTGCAACACGGTAATGTAAAAAGCTTTGAATAGCACATAATGTGAAGTGATAAGGTGCTAAACTGTGGCATCTGAAAGGAAATGCTATTGACCACATAAGAAATAGGCCACTAGAACTAAATGGACTAACCCAATGAAATCCAAAATGCCCACGTGGAACCAATCTTGAGTGAACGGTAAGCTGGAGTCCTTTAATTATGGTTTCTTGGAAAAGTTTTAAGAATTTAACCTGTTGCTCCTGGTTCCTCTCTATGCTCTTGGGGGTGCGGGGGGGAGGGGGGGGAAGTGAATTTCCATCCTTGTTTTCAATCCTACAGAAGCATTAGCATTGCATACATCACACCATATCACTCACAGTCACAATTGCCGGTGACCTTTTGGGTAACTCTGTCTATTTATGGGGTAAAGCAAACCCTTACAGAGCTGCTAACTCAAGATCTGACTCATCTAGAGCTGCTTTCTTCTGGCAGTGCTCCTCAGCCATCAGGTCTCTCCACCTCCTGCATGCCCCAGCCCCATGCCCCATTGACTCCAGGAAGCTCAGAATGTCACGTTAGCGTTGGAATAAAGGCAAGAAGGATGTAGGTTGCAGGAATAACATGACGTAGTTACTCCCTATAGTCTACTGATCCCTTGAGACTCTATTTTGAGACATTTGGTATGAGCTGTATCCAGTCTATCTATCTGAGATGTACAAAGCTTAGAGGCACAGCTCCCTCTTTAGGCCACTGTTTTTGGGGGTTTTGTTTTGGTTTTTTGGGGGGGGTGGTTAATACTGGTTGTAATTCAGGTTCTTAATTTCAGCCAGCATTGATTGCATAACTTCTTAAGAGACCTTCTGAATACTGAAAAGACTTCCCAGAAGCAGCTTTCAGAAAGCAGTTTAAAAATCATTATCTATCTCACTGGCCCCAGTATCCTCCCACCACAAAGCTTTCCAAACACAAATAAGTGCATCTTTACGATGCCTCGGAAGAGGCATGTCAGCCTTGAGGGCTGGTTCCTCACTGTGTTGAGGAGGCTGTACAGCAGATGTAGGGGAACTAAATCAAGCCACTTGATCCCTGTACAGTGTCATGACTGTAAAACCCTCCACGAGGAGCAATGTGGAAAGCAGTTGTATTTGTGCAGTCATCATGCATGCTATGACAAATGACAGTTTTATGGTTAAATGCGCCTGAATGGAAGGTTAAGGTTCATCTCCCTTCTCTGC
Organism: Buceros rhinoceros silvestris; assembly: GCF_000710305.1. Lineage (NCBI taxonomy): Eukaryota > Metazoa > Chordata > Aves > Bucerotiformes > Bucerotidae > Buceros > Buceros rhinoceros. Next base: position 67,468 of record NW_010427308.1, on the reverse strand, counting down.
TCTAGACTTCATCTATCACCTCGGGTAAAACTAAGAGCCAAATAGTACCTGAAACAACAGATGGACTTTCCCTTCCCTTGTATTTCCAAGCCGGGTGTAACAGCCATTTGTCCCAGCCTTGTCTCCCAGATTAGGCGCGTATGCCTGGAGGTTTGCTTGGGGCTTGGAGCAAAGGGAAGCCTGAAGTCAGGCAGGGGCCTTGAAAGCTGTAGCAAAAGCAAACCCAACACCACATAAAGCAGGCAGTAAGCGAACTCAGCCCTAGCTCCAGTGAGACAGCGTTACTCTATCCCTTTCTGATGCTGTGTGCTTCCTGAGAGCTCCTACAAGAAATCAGACACGCAGTTGTAGCAGGGGCACTAAAATTTAATTAAGCCACTGACAGTTCTGATGGCATTAGACAGATAACAGGCAGAGTTTATTCTCTTGTTTAAATATGTGAGTTTCAAAATACGTATCAGTCTGTGAGCAGTGAAGTGCACATATTGTGTGTACAAAACCATGGACTTGCAAGAGCTAAAAAGTTTATAAAGGTTAAAAGAACTGAAGCAGAAGAATAAGTGAACCAAAATGTCTACACCATTCTTGAAATAAACCCAAAGGTACCATTCTGAACGTCTATGAACATCAGAAGACAGCGAAACGATGGGGATTTTTGTCAGCTGACAGCTTAGCCCTGTAAGAACCTGTTTGTGTCTCCTCCCCATCACCTCGGATGTTATGGAGAAATCTATCTATCAGTGTCAGAGGTCCATTGGTTCCTGACTTGGCCATGTTTATACACCTTGTAATTTTTTGGCAAGGGTCCAACAGAATATAAATCTCAGCTCTTCGCAGTCAGGCGGTGGCGTGGGCTCTGCCCTCGTGCTATGACATTGCCAAAATGAATCAGCAGAGGCTGGAAACAAAAGGTGAGCTTGCCAAGCACATGTAGCCTACCCTGAGTGCCAGGGTTTTCCCCTGCACAAAGAGCGCACATTTAGATTTATTTTTTACTTATATCTGCTGTAAGGAAAACAAGCATTTTATACCCCCCAAGGAAGGGAACAACTGCAAGGTTAAATGCAAGAAGAATGGCCGGGAACAGCGAGAGTTCTTAGAGCTGCTCATTTCTCCATGGATAAAATAATTTTTGAATCTAAGTGTGTGGGTTTTTTCCAGCACAGTGAAAGATAAGTCGGATGCTGGATAATGATCACGCTGAGGCTAGGCTGCAATAACGTGATAGTGGGCATGATGGAAGCTAGATAATGCAGCGATATTGCAGGTGAAAACAGAAGGCTGTGAAAACAGAGGGGGGGTTTTGAAGAGGTTGTGTACTAAAAGAAAGGATTTATTTAATAGGCTGCTAACAGTTCACCACTTTGCTGCATTTCTCCACCAGTAGCAGTAACTACTCTTCGGTGTATTTAACAGGAGTCAGAGGGAGACAAAAATCACATTCATAAGGAAAGCATAGCTGTGCCTTCAACTAACAGGGCTCACCACAAGAATAATAGAGGACATAGAAGATAGAAGTACAATACAGACAAAAGAAAAATCTATTCTTGCTAGAAAAGAAACAAATATATTCTTGCTTGTAAGAAACAACCTGGCATTGATAATCCATGTCATATCAGCTTCGGGGAGGAGACGGTCCTGAGTCAGTAGTTCTCACGGGTTTTTTTTCTCTGCTGAAGTCCCTTAGTGTAATAAAAAATTCCTGGGTGGCTCACACCACTCCCCAGCATGTGCTTCCATGTCTCTTTTTGTCTGTTTTTAACCCTCTTCTTTTTTTTTTCTTTATGTTTGTTTTTATAACTCTCATGCTTTCATTCCTCTTTCTCCATCTCTTCCCTTGTCCGTTTATTTTCTTGCTGGCAATTCTCTTGTTCCTTTCCCCAATATATTTATTTTTCCAGGTATTTTCCCCCCTTCCTGTGTTTCTTCAGAGATGCTGGAGATGTAGTCAGTCCTGCTAAAACTCAGGGCTGAACTGGTAATGGCTAGGAACAGAGTGAAAAAAAAAACCAAAACAAAAAACTGAGGAGAGCAGTAAGAACTGCCTGAAATCTCAGCCTCTCACCCCCTCCATAGCAGCTGCTTCTTTGGGAGAGTGCCCTGAGGTGTGGAGGAGAGTAGGGGGAAAATATGGGAAGCCCACACTAAGGTCCAGACCTAAATCTTAGAGGTTTTCACAGACATAAACAAATGGTGAACTACGCAGGAGTAGGCTCCTAGTGAAAAGAGACATGAGTTGCCCAGGTTGGGAATTTGGAGTATTTGAAACATTTTTCAGACTTCTTTCTCTTCAGGCTAATTATTTCACATTTTTCATCCAGAGATGAAGGTCACTTGATGCATTGAGCTATCATCGAGGGATTTGGGGCTTGGAGTGACAAGTGCTCCATTATGAATATCATCTGCAATTCCTCCCAATTATCCTATGAAATGTTAAGCCCTAAGAGAGCTTAAAGAAACAAAACTTGCCAGATTTGTAGGGGACAGTATCATTCAGAGGCTCTGACAGGCACCAGTTGGATCCAGCCATTGAACAGTGCAGCTTCTGCTTAGTTTTACACTGCATGACTGTGCTGAGGAAAACATCTGCTGAATCCAGGATTAATCAGCCAGAACTCAGCCAGAGAATGAAGCAAGCCCCTAGAAAACCCCAACAAAGCAGAAATTGCCAACCAACCAACTTCTCTTGCAGCACCTCAGCTCATCAATATTTCTGAGGCTTTAAGAGCTATCCCACTTTAATAAAAATGCAAAGCTATTAATAGAAATCTCCATATGGAACTGCTTTGTAGTGATTCAGTCTCCTAATCCAATGGCTTTACTGGAGTCTCGAGAAGAGCAGGTACAGCTCGCTCAATCTAAGTCTCGTATTTTACAGAACAGAAATGATGCAAAGTGAAGAAAAAAACATGTTTCCCTTCAGGCAAATAAAACAGCAGGAAATGATTTTAAAAGATTTGAGTGCAAACGTGACTCTATTTATGCAGGTCCTTGGGGTGGACCTGAGACCAGAACATACTTGTATCACCATCCACTGGCTGGTGACAACTCTGTGGTGACGTGCTGTTATAACAAAGGATGAAAAGAAATGCTCAGTATGTGATTTGCTGATCTGCAGTGAAATGGTTAATTATCGTGGGTTTGGCTGCACATGCATCATGCAACAATTTGCCTGGAAATTAATAGGATTATTTTGGACTGGCTGAGGTTAATGGTATTACCTGTTTGGCTTTTATATAATCCCCATAATTTAGCAATGTTTATCTAAGTCACTAAAAAAGTCCAGAAATTGATAGTAAAATTACAGACAGCTGGGAACAGCCTGAAATGAAACAAATTACATCAACCCCATGCTCTTAGGAAAACACAAATGCCAAATTAAGTGTGTAGGCTAACAGTTTAAATGATCCAATTTAACAGTAACAAAGGTGCTTTAGACCCCAGTCCTGCTTGGTTTTACACTGCGTGACAGTGCTGAGGAAAACATCTGCTGAGAGGTAGACAGCCTGGACCCAGCAATCCTGCAGAAATACTAAGGGACGACATTTATAATGGATAAACGTACAGAGCAATTTTTCTTTTTTTTCTTTTTTTTTTTTTTTTTTTTTGAGGCATAGGTGAGTAAAGAAGCAGCAGTGAGGCATTAGGTGACTCTGCCACATTTTTGGTTTCAGAAGAACCTGGCTATGGCAAGCATGGCCGCTTGTCAAGGGTGAGTGCCAAGGATGGCCACTAGATGAATGACAGATGCTTTCTTGAACACCTTTTGCTTCCCAAAGTGGGAGAGAAAGGGAAAAAGGGAGAGAGACCTTTGGATTAGAAAAGAAAACTGCAATGGTTTTAATAAAAATAATAACAGCAAATTGAAATATGTACAAATATATACAAAACCAACACAGAACCCGTGATGGCTGTTGTGTCAGCATCACTTCTGATGCTGTGGGCAGATGCTGGGGTAGTCCCAGGCGGGGCTCAGCAGCAGATGGGACTGGATTCAGAAAATCTTGTTGTTAAGAAAATGGTGATTGGTTTTTCTTGGCTATGATTATTTTGATTGTCACTGTCATGGTGTCATGGCTAACACAGGCCTGATAAGTTTTAATACTTCTAATTGGTTTCCACTCTACACAGAGAGCTAAAGGTATTTTAACATCGCCTCATGGTTGCATCTCTGTATGAAAGCAATGATTCAGAAAATTCTTCTTTGTGTCAGAGGTATTACTTAGAAGTAGATTCCATCTAAAAGTGTTTGTGTATTATTTGTTCCTTCATTTTCTTTGGATATCGGTTAGTCCATTAAATACAATATCGAAAGGTTTTGAAGAGGGATGCCACTTTGTGAAGTTTATTTAATGGTTGTTTCAGACTATGGTTCTTCAATGCATCCACATCCTCCATCCCCATAATTCAAAAGACAAGGAAGAAATTTCTTTTCAAGGTTTGAGAGCTTTGTTTCATGAATGTACAGTATGTAGCCAGGACACTAAAGTCAGAGAAATATGAACAAATTGTTCTGTGGCAAGCATCAAAAGACTTCAACGGTTGTTCTGAAAAGCAAAGTAACTGCATATGACCATCACCCAGCAAGAATGATGATGCTGTAACTTTTACACAAGATGCGTTTTTCAAAGGTCCTTGACTCGTCTTGCCACGTGTAAATGTTTTATACCTTTCCCCCTATTTTCATGTAGCTATTGCACTCTCCATATGTTGCTGTTTACATCTAATACGTTAGAAAAAAAAAAAGATATTATGGGATGCTTGAGATTTTATACATGTAAAAGCTCTGTCTGGATGCTGGCTAGAAGAATGCCCTTATGGGATGGTTTACTCTTGTGGGCAAACAGTAGCAGAAGCAACATTTCATCACACATTTGTTTCAAAGTGAGAGGAGAAAAATCACAGTAGATTTATGGCTTTGGGAAATTTTATATATCCCTTTAGAGGGAGAAAACAGAAAGAAAGTGAAAAAGAAAACAAGAAAGGGCAGTTAATAGATAAAGGTACTTCATACAGACACCAATGCATTGATACGAAACCATTCTAAAATTCTCCTTTGTACAATTCCACAGACATCAGTAGAGTTATTCGCTCAATTTATTTTCATGAAGAAGCTTTTACTATAAGCACCTTAGACATGGAGCCTTGTGAGTCTCGGTCTCCTGACTTTTGACAGATTTACAGGAGAGAGAAGGTTTTGTGTGTGTTGACTTTCTGGGAAAAAACTACATATTTATATTGCTGCATAAACATTAATAAAAATATGATAGACTGCAGCTCCAGATCTATGCAGTGTGGAGAATTTCTAGGGCGCAGTACCACAAGAAAAAAGTGTAGTGATGTCTAAATATCCAACAGGTCCATGTCTCTGCTGGGCTGGGAACTCCAGAGCTGGAGCCAGCTTTGCAGGGTGGTCTCCCCAGAGTGGAGCAGAAGGGCAGGATGCCCTCCTTTGACCTGCTGGCCATGCTGCTGGGGATGCAGGCCAGGATATGGCTGGCTTCTGGGCTGTGAGCGCACATTGCTGGCTCATGTCCAGCTTTTCATTTACCAGTATCCCCATGTCCTTCTCTGTAGGGCTGCTCTTGAGCCCATCATCCCCCAGCCTGTGCTAATAACAGGGTTGTCCCAATACAGGTGCGGGACCTTGCACTTAACCTTGTTGGACATCATAATGTTCACGCAGGCCCACTTCTCAAGTTTGTCCAGGTCTCTCTGGATGGAGCCCATCACTCAAATGTCTCAAACGCACCACTCAGCTTGGTGTTATCTGCAAACTTGTTGAGGGTGAGGTTGATCAACTCTCTGTGTCATTGATGACAATATTAAACAGCACGGGACCCAGTATGGACCTCTGAGGGATACCAGTCTCCATCTGGATATTGAGCTGTTGACCACTGCCCTCTGGATGCAGCCACCCAACCAATTCCTTATCCACCAAACAGTCCACCCATCAAATCCATACGTCTCCAATTTAGAGAGAAGGATGTTGATTGTTCCTTTGGGTTGTACTCATTGGCTAATATTAGCGTAGTCCAAGAGACCAGGGCTTCTTGAGATACAGGACTAGGAGAAGACTCAAAGCCTGCAGGCTGTGACTTTGCTGACTAAGACACCTGGAAGGGTAATGCTTGGTGAAGCAGCAAAATAACAGGCTTGATCCCTCTTCAGCCAGTGGAAAACTAAAAAAAAAAACCAAAAAACAAACCTAGGACAGGAACTAGAGTGAAAGGACAGAGCTGGTGACCTGGCAGAATGGTGAAGAGGGAACTGTAGG
>NW_010427308.1:50812-61067 GCF_000710305.1 Buceros rhinoceros silvestris | reverse complement strand
AGGGAAATGTTGAAACTGGAGAGAACTTCCTGACATTATAGCTTGAAACTGCATGTGCTTCATGTCATAGTAAGCATTTTATCAAACATTTGAATGCAAAGAAAAATAATGTCTCTTTCCGAAAACTCTTGTCCTATAATGGGATTTGTTTAAAGCGCTGAAAATGCTTGAAGTTCCTCTGCCTCGAAATTAAAACTGGGGGAGTCAGGCTCACAGCCTATTAAAATTCTGTTTCACATGCACATTTTAACAGATGTTTCAATAAAAGGAGTTTCCACGTAATTATCTAATGACTTGCAATGTCAGTCATGATAGGTCCCAGGTTTGTGACTTGCTCCTGAGAGTTAAACAGAAAACAAATACACCACTTCTTACCTGCTGCCTTCCCAATTTGAACGGCAAGCAGTAAATAGTCTCATGGATGTATCTGATTTGATTTGCATTGCTGAGAAAGTAAATCCTGAGAGAGAGAAAACTAGGAAGAAAAAAAGTGCTCTTTTCATTCAGTCAGTGGCTGAGAATATACTGTCCCACATTTTCAATTTCACTGCCTTCCTCAAGTTTCTCCACTCCCAAGTATTTTCATCCAAAGGGGTAAAAATGGTTACAAATCTGCAGTTGTTGGCATTTCATGCCTGAACATTACTTGATTGAGTTGTAGGGTAATGGGAGGCTTTCCCCGTGTTGTATCTCCATATAAACGAATGCTTCCAAGGAAACCAAAAAGTTTGTAAGCATCAGCTGAGAGGAAATAAAGCAAGTCAGAGAGCACCCAACCAGAGATACACAAGAGGAGATGCAGCATCAAGCAAATCAGGAGGACAGCAGTGTCTGAGTGATTCAGCTAAACCAGAGGACAAGCTATGCGTGGACATAAACTGAGATTGAGGAGTTGATTCTTCTGCCCACAGCATCCAGTACCATGCACAAGATGTGGGAGAACTGCTTTGGCCAGCACCTGGATTCATGATCCACGAGAACTCTAACTCAAGCCATGAAGAGGCGGAGCTCAGCCTGTCTGGTTGTGACTGCATCCCAGACCACGGGGCTTTTCGGGACCACAGGGAGTAACACCCGCCACGATTGACTGGTTTATGACAGCTCCTTCCACTGCATCCCGTCAGTCCGTTATTGCCTAGAGGTGCCAATGCCACTAAGGCAGTAAAAAAGGATGCCGTGGTTCCCAAGTCTCTGTCTTATGCTGGTGGTAGCACAGAGGTTTTTGCCTCACAGGGGGAAAAGATTTCTGTGTGTAATCAAGGTGTTTTCTGAACAGTTTATAAAAATCAAGAGCTCTGCTTGCAAGTGCAACCAAATTCATCCTCCTCCTCCAAGGGGGGGATTGGTGATGGTAGACCCTCCCTGCAGGACGTCCGGAGATGTCTCTATCTAAATCAAAACCCAGGTTTAACTGCTATTGTGATGCAATATTGTAAATGTGTAAAAAGAATTAACAGGTGAAGTATTACAACAAGCAAGGAGAAGAATAAGTGGAAACTTAATAAAAATACAAAGGTAATATTTATGTGATTTGTCACCTAAAAAGAGTATGAATACCGTGCCAACAGAACCTTAGAAAAACCTTAAGATAAAGAAACCAAAACCATTTGCCTTTGTTTACCAAACAGTTTAGACTTACCCAGTTATTGGGATTTCTTCCCCCCTTTTCATAAAGAGCACATTAAAAGGGGAGCTCGCTGTTGCTGAGCTGGTGCAACGTTCGCACTAATAGGGCTGTCTGTCTTTTCAAAGACCTGCTGCTTTGAAGGAAGCTACAGCAAATTGTTTAGGGAATTCACCACTCCACGGTTCCCTCAAGTGCTGCATCCATCTTTCACTGATTAATAATGAAGCATTAATGAAAATGTTTCTGTGTCTCCATGCTCCCACCAATTAAATGTGGTGCAGAAAAAAAACCTGCAGCCTTTGGAAATTGTTATTTTTCTCAGTTGCCAGACAAGCAGCAGAGGGAGTAATTCTTTACTGGGAATATTGGTAAAACAAGACCTGCATTTAGGGGATTCAGACTGGTAAAGATGGATTCTTAAGCTGACATTTAAGAATCACTGACTCTCAAATGCCACATTAGCAATCAAGAAATCAACAGTGTTTAGAAGAAACTTAATTAGCTCAGCATGCTCTGCTTGAAACCAGTACTGTAGCTATCAACAGCACCAAATGCCAGAAGGGGAGAAATGGAGAATTTGTTTTCCATTAAAATACTTCATTAAAGGTGCGAGAGCTTGAGGTATTAATATTTCTGAGAAACCACCGGAGCTAGCTGAGATCAAGTTGCCCATGAACTGAGCAAATTCTGGGAGAGCAATGTGTCTGTCTCTTGCATTGCCACGACGTTGCGAGAACGTGTGGTAGGTTATTAATACATTTTCATTTCGCTTATGTACAGAAGTTACTGAGACTGCGGTTTATATGTCATTGCATTGTGCATTATCTGAACTGACCTTCTTATTCTGGAATTAAGTGTGGAGGATGTCAAGCAAATAGACCACGAAAGCCAGTACTTCTGGACACAGATGGTAAAGCTTATGTGGAGAGAGAGAGAGGAGTAATTGCATGCAAGGTAGTAAATATTTACTCAAATCCAGTCAACATGGGTAGTGCTTTAATTTGGCAGCTGCTTGGAAACTTACTTGGGTATACGGTGGCTTCAGATCGCTGCAGAGTGGAAAGCTGCCACCCCTCCTGGATTTCTTAGCAAAGAAGAGACGCGTGAAATCCTAAATGTGTTGGGGAAGTGAACTACACTGTATACTCGAAGCTGATTGCTCCACTATATTATGTAGGATGACAATTAGCTTCTGCTGCCCCTCTTCTCCAGGCAAAAAAGGGGCCTTAAGTTCTTCGCTGTCTATCACTTTAGCGCTTTTCACGAGAACCTTTAGTGCATTTGAATCTGTAGAGAGAGTTGGAGCATGAAATCACACTTCCTTAATTTGCTCAGTGCCAACACCACGCTTTTCTCAGCAAGGGAATAAAAGGAAGTGACAAACTTCATGCCCTTAGACCTCCCCACCACTAAAGGCTCTGTCCCTGCAAAATCAAAGGGTGCGCTCACCCAGGGAGAAGCAAATCACCGATCAGTTGCTGATAAAGCCCCACTTCAGCTAACAGGAGCTTAACCCCACCAACAGCATGAGAAATGTGTTGATAACTAATTCATTGGGCCAGAACTGACAGGAAGTTTTCTAGAACAGGCAGGAGGAAATCTGAAAAGTCCTGGGCTGGAGAAGAGTAGCAGAGAAAGGAAATGTGCATTTTCAGAGGAGGAGGGCAGGGACAGACGTTACAGAGCCGTGATGCTCTTTGCCTGCAAGGCAGCGTTCCTGGGCGCCGTGGTCAGATAAATAGCGATGCATTAGTTTTGAAACACTGCTCTGAAATGTCACCTTCATCTCCATTGATCTCTATTACCAAACAGGTCCTTCACTGTCACTTGTGACAAAAGGCATTAGTCAATGAAAAGCTCTAAATAAACTTGAGGAAGACAAGCAAGCTCTTCTCCCTCAGCTGAACTCAATAACAGGAGAAAAAAGGCTGAGAAAGTAGGGCACTGCAAAAAGCACCTCGTACTGGAACTAAAAAGTGAAATGATCTATTCTAAACCTGTCAGGCTTATCAAAAATATTTGGTGGTGGTGGTGGTGGTGTTTTTTCCTCCTCTAGAAAGCATGCTTTTTTCTGGATGAGGAAATAGCCTGGTGAAATGTTTTTAATAGATTTAATCCCTGCATTACACTGGGTAACTGGTAAGCACAAACTTACCGCAAGGCTGAAATTTAAGCAAGATGTCCCAAGGTCAAAGATACATTTGAATCATGAACCATCCTCAATGAAACACTGAGAAAGAATTGGTAGCTGGAAGACGACAACTGTACGTGCTACTTCAGCAGCCTCATCAGACCACCACAGCCTCTCTGACCTCTTACGGAACCACTCCAGCACCCCACACCCTGGCACCACTCCTGCTGCATAAGAGATTCACCTTGTATGTAACCAGAATGATGGGTTCTCCTCTGTGTACTCACAGGCACACTCTGGATGACAGTGACATTTTAGGACAGGCAGCTCTCTGGCATATGCCTCAAAACCTACGTGCTCCCCCATTTCAAACCCGGGCATGTTCTCTGAGCAACAGACTTTGTCTCCATGCTCGAGACACGCGGTGTCGCTACCTGTACTTGGCGCTCGTTCCAAAAAACATGTTAGTAAGACCAAGGTAGGTCAGTCGTGGTGTACAAGCACTTTGCACTCTCTGCCTGCAGTCGGCCCTTCCCAGGCCACGCTCCTCTGGCTATGTAAGCTGTGGAGGATTACCCGCCTGCCATCATTTTGGGGGCACATAGATGAGTGAAAACTTGGTTTTAATGGAACAGTTGCCTGCTGGTAATGATTTGGAAAGCTTGTTGCAGGAATTCCTATGATCGGTTTGGATAGGCACAGCCACATCATAGGGAAAAAATAGTTTTGGAGACATTTTTTTCATTGCTTCATGTCTGTGTGATCAGCTGAGAGTGGTGGCACTGAGGAAACCACCAACACATCCATGGACTGCCACCACACCCGATGTCAAAGCCTGGGTACTTCAGAAGCTGCGACCACAAAGGAGTCTCCAGGGAAATGGTGTTTCTCTGTTCTTCCCTTAAACCAAAGGCAGGCAAAGGCAGCTGTAAATCTCCCTGGTGGCTGCCCAGTCAGAAGGGCATATCCGCAGCACTGAAGGCTGCAGCCTGGTTCAAAGCAATCCTTTCTGTAGCACAGCCCCAAGACTGCTTTCCTCTGCTGACACAGCCGTCAGAGCAGAAGAGAAGTGGAGGCAAGAGAACGACGTTACGAGGGAGGGTGTGCAAGTACTGGCTCTGCATCACCCGGTACGAGGCAGAGGGAAAGCTCTGGGCTCCCTGAGAGCCTCCCCAAGTTCCTGCCCTACAACGCTTCATAGCTATTTCCGTGCTCTTGTACTCTCCAGTATAAATGTTGAACTATGGCTTCTGGTCCTTGTTTTTCATAAATATTGCAGTGGAGAATTAGCTGAATTTAATTACAGTTATCATGAAATAGGAAGCATTAATCAGACACCAGCAGCAGCTGTATTTTGCTCTTGTGAAACCAAGAAACTATTTTAAAACTATTTAATTAAAAGCAGAAAACTATTTTAAAAACAAAGCAAAAAGTGTTCTATTTATAGAGTGGCATTATCCCAGCGCATACAAACACCTCAAAATAATAATAAAACAGCCCTCTTAATGGGATGTTGATGTAGTAAGAGCCTGTTACGGGAACAAAATCTAGAGAAACGTTTAGCTGGATTGTGCACTGGATCTAAGAGACAGAACATAAAATATATCAGTTTTCTCATCTCTTCTATTTAAGCTGCTGACATGTACGATCTGCAGAGATGTCCATCTAATTACGGAATCATAACGTCCTTTAAATGTGCATAAATTGCTCCAATTCACACATCAGCTCCTCCTTTGCACTGCAAGAAACCTGTCAGCGCGATGAGGATCAAGCCCTTCATAGATAAAAGCAGTTTGATTTTGAGATCCTCTCCTCATGAGCTTCCCATTTTCCCTCCTCCCTGTGTAACACGGGATCTGCCTGGGATCAGCTGTAACAGTGCAGAAGTGCTGTGGGAGGTTCCCACCTGCAGACCCCTGAGGACAGAGAGCAGGACAACGTGTCTCGTCCTACAAACACAAGCCAGTCTCATGGGTCCGCTTGTCCACAGATGGGATGGGACCTCGGACTTGCCGAAGCATTTTAAGAACTGGTTTATTCCCCTCAAAGCTGAAGTATGCTGTAAAACGTGTCAAGGCAGGGTTGCGGTGCTTTATGGACATGCAATCTGGGGCACGAGGCCAAGGTAAGACATGGCTTTGCATAACTCTGAAGTTGTAAAAGAGTTTACCAGATTGATTTTTTTTAATGCTGGTGCTTTTAACTCTCCTCCTGCTTTTGAAACCACTTCTGCTGCTTTCTAGGGCTTCTCAGGAGCAGCATCCAAGTTGTAAATATTTCACAAGCGCCGAGATATTAAAATGTGAAGTATCAAGTCTCTTCCCATCCCAGATGAAGAATCTGCCTGTGATTCTCCACTACAGTGACACAGAAAAACTTATCATCTTTGTCAGGCAAATAACTCAGAGCAATGTGAGTGATATAAACTCCCTTCTCCAAGTTAAAAGTTAAAATTAACCATCAGGAGATGATCTAATATATTTATTTCTCCAGGCCACATACTTGCATTAATAGCGTTCCATTTCTAGCTCCTGACACACTGCGCTGAGCACTTTGCACCGGTTATTTCCTCCCTTCTTTGACAAATAAGCCCATTTCCTAAAGGTAAGTTTGAGATGCGGTCCTGTCCTCCCACTTAATGGTTTCCATATGTACTTCCTAAAGAGTTCTAAACACCACAAAGTGTGCCCAGGGCACATGTGGCTTTGGCAAGTAACAGAAAGCACAAATTTACAGACAATGCATCCCTTGGCACCACAGCACCAGGGAACCTGCCTGCACTGAGTGGCTTTTACACAGGGAAAGGAAAGGGGACATTAAATACCTTTGATTGCAAAGGAAAGAAGTCAAGGGTGTATATATAGAGAGACACACTGACTGCCTCCTCCTCGCTGCGTCCCCTTTCTCTTTGCCACAACCAGCCCCATGGTTGCCTTCATCCCCATCTTGGCAGAGCCTGGATCCAGAGCCCAGGTCCAAAGTTGTCAGAGCCTGAAAAGTTGAGGCAAGTGTAATGGTGAGGGGGAGATGCTAAACAAGAACTACCCAAAAATACACCTGCCTTCTGATACAAGTCCCACTGCCTCCTGTTTTTCTTGGATGACTCCCCAAACAAATTGTCACAAGTAAAGCCTTATTTAGCAATAAGATAAATCACAATTGTCACTGCAGAGAAGCAAAATGGCTGATTATCTTTCAAGTAACCCCGCTGAATTCTAAAAATAGTGCCTAGGTCTTTGAGACTTTACTGTTAAAATGTCCTGTTGTCGGTAAACAGAGGGATAGAACCGGTCCTTGAACAAATGAGTGCTGACGGCTTTTAAAAAAAAAAAACAAAACCAAAAAGCAAAAATCCAGCTTTAGTTTTGGAGCCTGCTGTGCACAGGAAACATTAACCTATTTTGAGGAAAGTTTGCTAACGGAACAGCAGAGAAAGCAAGCAGGGCATGCCAAAGGGAGTTGTGTGTAGCTCCTTCCTCGCGCCGTTAGAACTGTAGGGACTAAACACAAGGAGAAAAAACCAACCGAACAACCTGGCAGCCATCCAGACATTTAAAGCCTCTGAAAGAGCCCTGTGGTGAAAATGAAGCTACTCAACATTTTGATTTTCCCCATCTGCTTGGAAAAAAGGAAAAGGCTGGCTTTAATTATAATTAGTGGTCAAAAATTGAAGAAGAGGTTTTTTGTGTGTGTCAATTTTGGCACTGGTGACTGTAAAAACTTGCCGCAGGTTGTTTGCAGGGGTTTGGATACCAGTTGAAATGTGTAATCCCTGCTAAGGAACAGCACTGCTGACAGTTTCATCTCATTCCAAGGATTATTGACATTTCCTGAGTAGGAGAAGGGATAAATAAGTATGGACCCCGAAACATGCCAAACGTTTTTATCATGACAAAAGACAAGTGATGCATTGTAAAGTGGAACACAGCCTTTAAGACATCATTTTTCTAGCAAAATTGCTTTTCTTTATGGATTATTTTTTACAACTCTGCAATAAATGCTTCAAAAAAGGACTTTCCAACTGAGTATAAAGAAAACTTATATCCCTCTTTAACACAACTCCATCGACTTTTCACTTGCAGTTTGCCTCTTCATGCTAATTATCATATGCCCTCTATTATAGAAATAGATCCTTGCAGGGGATGCAATTAAAGATGTAAAAGATACTTCCACCCAGGTTTCCTTTTTTTCCTCCCGGAGTTTCTAAGTTTCTGGCAATTGATTTTTAAGAAAGCTTTTAAGTCTGAATGTGTGGCATCATATTTTATGGAGCAGCAGTCTCTATCACATCCAAATAGCAGCTGATGAATTTCAAAGGCTTCTTTCTGGATGGTTACTGAGCTGACCCAGCTTCCTGTCCTCTGGAGAGCAGAGGGCTGCGCATATGGATAGAGATTGTATCACCAGCTGTCCGGTGGTTGAACCTCAGGCTGCTCAATTCAGACAGGTCAGAATTCATATAAGGAGAGACACGCTCTTTAGATACCACTATTTCAGAAAATTGAGATGTTCGCAGAACCAGAGAGCACAGAACACCTCTCAGCTTTCGCCAAACACCTCTGAAGCCCTTGAAAGGCTTGCTTTGGGTTTGGAGCAGCACTCAGATACAAATGCTGATTACACTTTATTTAACCCACTCAGCTGAAAGCAAGCCAGAGTACGCTGCACTAAAGCTCTTCTCTGCTCGAAACCTTCCAGAAGATGACACTGCTATTTAGTGCATACACAATTTAAAGAAGAGCAGTGACGAAAAGAAACACACCAAAACTCAGATCTGCAGTGTTCTTCATAAAAACTCTGTCCTCAGCGTTTTAGACTATGCCTAAAGAAAGAATACATTAAGGGGTGAGGCGGAACGATAGAGCAGAAATGATGGAAAGACTTTGAACATTATTCTGAAGTTTTTTGGGGGGGATGGGGAGGGCATGGAAATCAGTGTTACAAATTACGCCATTGCCTGGACAGTGGCTAAAGAAATGAAGAGGGAGCTGTGTAAATCTACTACTACAGCAGTGCAGACACCGAGATCTGTTGTTCCCAACAGCCCCCACTTGCCTATGCATGAGCGTGTGCTCTTAGTTGGTGCTATCACACAAAGTCCTTGGCAGGATTTTACCACCTAGGGAAGGGGGTTTTTTCTTTCTCTTTTTTTTTCTTTTTTCTTTTTTTTTTTTTCTCTCTGACATCAGTGGACTTTAAATCTCAAATACCTTGGGAGCTAAACAAAAGGCACACTGGCTACAGGCTGCCTCTGCTCTACAGCAAACAATGCACAACACTTAATAACTCCATCTGATCCCAATCCCAGGAAAAACCTACCAGATTTTCCGGTCCTCCTTGACAAGACCTGGATCACTGTGAGGTAAATGACCTAAGCACAACACACGCAGGATATGTTTAATGCTTTACTTTGTTTGTGTTGTTCAAATTACCAACTTAAACCTGTCCCTCACTGAGTGCTTCAGAACATCTGTTAATGCCATTTTTTTTTACATGACTGTCACAAGCCTCAAGGCGATCTCAGGCATCTTCTGAGTGAATAACTGACTCTTGTTTTCCTGTTTATAAAGTGACTGAGATATCAGAAGTGGAAAAAGATGGGAAGGTGTCTTATTAGAGAGGAGTCTGCACTCTGCTTTGCACAGGACTCAGTCAAAAATGCCCCTACTCACTCACTGCAGTGAAAAAAAAAATGATGAATGTTGAAACCCTAATGAATGTTGAAAGAGCAATAAGGTGGTGAATTTAGCTCAAAGCCATACAACCAGTGCAAAAAACAGTTGCGAAGAATGAGGTTTGCAGGACCACTTGTCCAATAATATGGGGACTCAGTCAAAGAATAGAGCCAGACTTTCCCTGGGAATTTAAGTTTAATTCCACTTAAAGTTTCCATCTTTAATTGCTACCCCAGGGGTAAGTGTTGCCCTGACTCTTGGGAGAACATTGCACGCACCACCAGCAGATCTGAACAGAAGTTTCAAACACCTGAGGGTTTCTTTTTCCTTTCTTCCAAATGGACCTCTCTTTCAAATCCGGAGGTCTTTCTAGGGAAAAAAAAAATTGATTCATGGAGATTCTTTTTAAATAATATTTAACAAAAAAGATTAAAAGCGAGGGGAGGAGATGAGGAGGTTTTTAAAGTGTTTAAGGGAAAACTCTGTTTCAACCATGGCTGAATAGGAAGAGAACAAACAGGGAGGCAGAAGAGCTAAGGACAAAAGCTCTGGTTCTCTTCATTTTTCATGCTAGGGTGCAATTATTCTCCTGCACATGGAAAGAACAATGGGACACAGAGAAATCACCCAGATAAATCCTGCAACTTCCCTCTGTGCATGGAGAGGATGCTGCAGCAAGAATCACAGGAGCATCAGCCAGAGTGGGACAACACGAGAAGGTGAAGGACCCCGAGCAGGA
Organism: Buceros rhinoceros silvestris; assembly: GCF_000710305.1. Taxonomy (NCBI): domain Eukaryota; kingdom Metazoa; phylum Chordata; class Aves; order Bucerotiformes; family Bucerotidae; genus Buceros; species Buceros rhinoceros. The sequence goes on along the minus strand of NW_010427308.1, from coordinate 50,895 downwards.
CTGACCCACAGTACTGGGAGAGAAAATGCCACAAAAGGGCTTGTATGGAGATGCAAGACGTCGGTTTCCCTCCCCGTACTCTT
>NW_010427308.1:48373-50714 GCF_000710305.1 Buceros rhinoceros silvestris | reverse complement strand
CAGGGTTTAAGGGAAGAGCTTGCTGTAGTGTTGTCTTGCTCCCTCTCATTTCGTGCACTGAAAGCATTTGGGGGAAGCCAGAGGACACTGTTAATGAGGGAAGCAAGGGAGTTACTTCTATTCTTTATGATCTTTATTTAATGATTGAACTTCAGAGCGATGGAAGATGGGGCAGCTTGGAAAGGTAAACAGTAGCTCAGGAAGACAGAAAAAAGGCAGCGAAAACGCTGTAGGTATCAAACCCCCTAGAATTAATTAGATGAATGAAGAGCTGGTACAAACCGGTTTTGGTCACTGAAATGAAATGACAAATAAAAGAAACCCAAACTTTCCTCATCATAGTTTTTGTGGTTTCAACACATTCTCACCCTTTGAATCTTGGAAGGAAAAAAACAAAAAAATCCAACTTTTTTATTGACAGAACACAGGTCAATTAGATATAGACAATATATTACCATCTCAAGCAGTCTGAAACTGTTTGAAAGTTAGGCAAATTCTGGCTCGTCCTTTGCTTTAAAATACCCTTTAAACCTAAAAAAGTGACCAGGTTTCTTTCCAGTCTAACCTTTACTGCTAGGGTTCCCCTAGAAATAGATTGTGTAGTCTTTCCAGTTAAATGAAGACTTATATGGGAGACATCTTGGAGGTGAGAAGGATGGCTTATCACAAAAGTTTCTGGGTAAAGCCTGTGACAGGCATTGCAGCTCTCTCTTATTTTTTTATCTGTTTTGTTCAGGATCAGAACCAACACTCAAAAAAATGCCACCATGGTGGCCATTAAATACATCAGAAGAAATAGAAGTATTCACCTTTCCCAATCATCGTACTGGGTTTCTTTGTACCATTTAACATTTGCTAAGACAGCAGAAAACAGGAGCATAATATTGTCAGATATCATATGTACATGTTAAGTTCTTCAGAAATTGTTCTGATAAACTGAATGGAGTTTATCATTGAATATTAATATCTTCCATTAATATGGAACTGTTCTATAATTATAAAACCTCCTTTTTTTTTTTTTAAGCCTCAAACATGTTTTAACAGCAGCAATGAATAGAAATGTCCTTTCAAAATTGCAAGTTATGTGTCAAGTTTTGGTCTGAGCAAACCACCGGTGATTGAGGAAGGGATCCAAAATATAACCCAGTTCTTCCAGGAGAATGAAATACACGCCTGTACTCCTGATAACAGCTGAAGAGACAGCTAGAACTGGTATTTATTTCACACACCTTAACACTACGAGACAATGGCTGGGTGGTTTCCTCGCCCCAACTGAATGGAGTTTATCATTGAATATTAATATCTTCCATTAATATGGAACTGTTCTATAATTATAAAACCTCCTTTTTTTTTTTTTTAAGCCTCAAACATGTTTTAACAGCAGCAATGAATAGAAATGTCCTTTCAAAATTGCAAGTTACGTGTCAAGTTTTGGTCTGAGCAAACCACCGGTGATTGAGGAAGGGATCCAAAACATAACCCAGTTCTTCCAGGAGAATGAAATACACGCCTGTACTCCTGATAACAGCTGAAGAGACAGCTAGAACTGGTATTTATTTCACACACCTTAACACTACGAGACAATGGCTGGTTGTTCTCTCTGCCACATCACACAACCGCTTTAGCACGTAGCACACATCAGAACCACCTATAGACTATAGGAGATTCCCTGCTTTAAGTGGACCAGTGTGCAAGCAGTCAGGTGAGGTGAGCCCAGAGGAGAAGCCGTCTTCCCCAGGATGGAGGAGAGACTGTGAAAAAGCCTGTCATCTTGTAAGTAAGTCTATAAAAATGCACGACAAAAATGCTGACAGATGAAGTGACGCTGGTAAATTCACAACCTGGAACTGAATGCTGATGCTGTTGAAATCACACAGGGTTTTTTACTACCACGCTGAATCTTTTAGAAGAACTTCCAGAAAAGAGTTTGGTGTTGGGTTTTGTTTGTTGGTTTGTTTTTTGTTTTCTTTGTCCATGCTGGCTTGCAGAGTGCCGTTCACTTCCCTGGGCAGGCATCTGAACTGGCCACGGGAATGCATGAGCCAGATTAACAGCTGCCGGCACTGAACGAACATTTCTGCTGGTTTCAGTGGCACCGGCCCAGCTCCTCCAAGCTAGAGGGGTCTCTACATCGAACACGCTTCACCCCAAACTCCACTGGCAAAGCTCCGACCGCACTGCCCTATCCAGCTCATCTCCACAGGCTGGACCTGCCTCTGATGCACACGAGTTTTTTGCGCTCTAGCACCAAACCACATGCTGCTCTAGGTGTGATGATTAGTGGGCGAATAGAATGGGAACACCAGATTTTATGATTAATCACCCTGTTTACATGTTGGTG